>NC_052665.1:7000161-7304516 GCF_016802725.1 Solenopsis invicta
TGTCATTAAATGCTGCTTGTATTTAATAAAAATGTAAAATATTGATGATTTAGGAGACCGGTGTACATTCAGCAACTCCTCCCTGCAACATTGCATTCTTGTTATTTTGTCGAATAGTTCTCTGCGAACTCTACGCACCTCTCTAACTGGAAAAACTTTGGAATCTCTGACAAAGCGCTCTGACAAAATCCCCCCCTCTCTCGTTTTGGAAATCAAAAATTCTATTATGTTTGCCACGGCATCGCGACACCGCGCCATCGCGGGAGTAGCTCAAGCGTATTTTACGGAGGAAAAGAGCCGATATTCACTGCCATGTCACTGATGCAAAATCGCGCGAGAGACTCGCAAGTGGCATTCGCTTGCGATGCATTCTTTTTCGCACAGCCAGACTCTCGGGCTCGCAGCGAGCCCTAAAATGCACAAGGCGAGGGGTGGCAGGGGGGTGTGCATCCATCAACTTCGATCGTCGACGTCTGTTTTCGCAGAATTTCAGCTGTACTTTTCGAGGTTTTCGATGTATGTACGTACATCCCGGACATTCCCTCGTATCCGTACCTTGAGACCTACCACGACTTTTCTGTCTAGTCGCGCTTTTCCCTGCCGACGCGGTGGAGGAGAGAACGTTATTCCCGAGCGGCCCGCCAAGTCGTTCAACGACTTTTTCCAACGACAGTTTCTTCTTTCTCGATAATCTTTCATGATGTAGCCCACCAAGTAGTAGTTCACAGATCCTCGCCAAGCTGACTGTATGCAATCCGTTTAAGTTTCAAACAATGCTAAAGTAATACTATGCTCCGGAATAACTTTTAAAATATATATTTCATACATCGCGTACGTTGAGATAATGACATCTCTTCGCCGTGTGATTCTTTAATCAATTTTTTTCTTAAATTTTAAACTTAGTCTCTGACATGTAATTTTAAAAGAATTTGAAAAATTGATATAAAAAGTTGATACGACATACGCTGCTGCGACAACTTCGTTAATTGCGATCATACTTGTATTAAAACTCCTACATCTTCGACATTAAATATTATTATATCATCCATAAGCTGAGTAAGCCTGTCATAAGCGTAGTAATCTTTTCGTAAAGAACATTTTCTCCCAGTATGTCATACTTCGTCGCAGAACATTCGATGTATGTTTTGCTAACATCTTGGTAGATGACGTTCTATTGTACCCGAAGCTACACGTCTCCGACTTCTCCATTTTGCCTTCCGCTTCTTACTCCTTTTTCCAACCACCTCTATCCGTGCCTCAACCTCTCGTCCCAGTTGTTTGAACAACGAGGGGTGGATATTATTCCCACGGGATCTTTCCAGTCGTCTTACGACTTCCTCCGAGGGTAGTCTCTTTTTCAAGACGAAGCGCATACGAGATACCTTTTGAGAAATCCTTCCTGCGATATTTAATATCGAAAATTATTCACCGAGAATTTAAATGGCGCATTACAAACTTTTTAAAAATGAAATTAAAATTTCTAAAGTTCGAGCGTTAAATTTTCATGTATTATTTTTATATTTATATAAAACAACGTGCACGTTTTAATTAAATTGTAGCGTGAACGTTAATTATCAAAACACCAACTTTTTATAACATATTGGAAAAAATAAAACATTAGAGAATACGCTTATTACAAATAACGCAACTACAAATAAATCCGAGATACAGCTACAAGTAAAAACATGTAATTAGTAAATATTTCACTTTATTTACCCTTGTACTTCTCTTGCCTCTTTTTACCATATCTCTCGATTTTTTACTTTGTTACATTTTCCAGTCAAACGTGCCAAGCATAGCTTTAAAGACAAAGCAAATATTATTTCAGAGCAGCGCTGTTAGTCATTATGAGAATATTGCTAAAAGAGTTATTCTTTCTTTTTTGCGAAATACTTCTTCAAATTTGAGCTAATGCATAGAAATCGAAAGTAATTCGTTGTAGCAAAATTCAAATTCTCTTTCGTAATATGAAAATTATACAATGTTACACGTCTTTTCATCCAATTATTGCGATTAAAATGCATTGATTGCGACTTATCATTTATGTTAACGTGTTATATATAATATAATTTACATGTATAAGTAAAATTAAAAATTTCACGACTTTAACGTGTCGCTGGGTTCGGTTTTGAGCGAATGCAACGTGCTTAGCCTGACTAACGAAGCCCCGCCAATACGTTTCATCCCCCATCGGGAGAACGTTCTCCACATTTCGGCAACGGGTCGTATAGACTTCTCTTTCTAGCGGCAGGCGTTTCTCACGAGGCGTTACGGCCAAAGCGCATCGAGGAGTTCCAATCCGCGAAGTTGCCAGCGCGTCGTTCGCATAAGATGTAAATAATGTTTCGCCTCCGGTGCATTCCGCATGCATCGAAAATCCGAGAGAAACGAGCACCGCGCGCATCCGTCGACCCCAATCGCGATCGTCAACGTCGCGACCGTCAGCCCGGCATTGATACATCTATTTCCGCGGAATTTTCAACCGCATACCGGCTCGCGCTGGAATTCTCACGACATATGTCTTCCCGACGATTTCCCTGTTTCTCCTTCCCTCCCTCCCTCCCCTTTGAGAAGCACGTGGAAACACCGTCGGCTTTCCCGATTTTATTTTCTCACTCGACCATTTTTCACCTTCATTCGCTCGTGCCTCAGTCAGAGGCAGTTCCGGTTGTTTGAACAACGGCGCGAATATTATTCCGCCGATTACGCGCGACTTTTCCGGCTAGAAAATCCCCTCTGCGATTTTCGCCGGGTAGGCGGCAGTTCACCTACCGGCGGTATTTCCTCTCGGAAGATATAGATATATACGTATATAACGACGAACGACGTTTCCAAACTTTTCAGGACGAGATGCTCTCGAGTGCCGATGTTTCCATTCGACAGTACTCTTCAGCCTTTTTCAAACTGTATGATCAAAATTTTTCTTATATCGCAATATGGCGCAGAGGACTTGGCAACGCGAAGAGTCACGTTTCGCGGAAATGCGCAAAATTCAGATCAATAGTGATTTATGAGAATGCAGTTCTCTAAATAATCGACATTTCTCTTGCAGAAACTTTAATGTTTCTTTTAACGTTGAATTTGGATACTGTAGCTCTCTATTTTCAAAAATTCGCGGTATGATCATCGTTATATAAAAAATTAAGTGAATTTTTATAATTTTTTTTCTATCATAAAAATCTCAACTTATTTTGAAAGAAGAATTTATTGTTCAAATGACGATTTTCGATGGCTGGTGAAAGTACCGAAAAGCTCTTTTACCTCAGAAGGGTGTACAAATGAAAATAATTTTATAGCATTCGAAAACGGTAAGAGGAATACTAATAATTTAACTGGTCGCTTAAACCCCAGATGACTTAAGGATGGAAGGGGTTAATTTGTGAGTTTCATAGAACCCTCCCTCTCTCGAGGGCTCGCCAAGCTTATTACAGTAAATAGCTTAGGCGAGGATACCCCATTCAGCCTCCCTTGTTTAGTTGGGCCTTTCATCTCGCAAAACTCATCCCGTTCTATCCCTTCTTTCGGTCTACGACCTAAAGGATATGAACCGTGGAATCGTTATCACTTTATCAAAGTCGGGCGCGGTCGGTGCTCGCGCCGATAGGAGAAAGACTGTGCTTTCGACCGACCGTATCGTTTATTAACAGTTTAACAGCTTCGCGCAACATATATTGCATTAAAGTACGAGACACCGCGCCGATTAAACTGTTGTTGTGCCACGGAAAAAAGATTGTTCCGTCGCGAACAAGCACGCGAACGAGAAATGTCTGCTTTTACGGCATATTTAAAGTGTATCGCGGTAATGGGGTAGCGACGCGACGTAAAATAGTTGGAAAATAAAGCCTCTTAACTCCCGCCTCGCTTCTTCCAATAAATTCGTTAGATAAATAACTACCTTCGCAGTGTTTTCTAATTTGATATCTCACTTGTGTCCAATTGCAAGGGGATTCTGTGCTAATTAGAAAAATAATAGTAAAACAAATAAATAAAAGTTCAGATAAAAACGGAAACTGCTGGGTTTAACAGAATTTACCCGTACATTTAATTAACCCGGTACATTTTAATACAATATAATCGTACTTATAATACAAGCGAAGAAGGAAAATTGAGCTAGCAAAAAGATTAACATCAGACGATGTCGATGCAATGAATCGGCAGTTTCGTTAATTCACGTATCACGTATTATCGGGGCGTGAAATCTTGAGTGTGAATTTTAAAGCCGGCGAGTCGAAAGGACATGCCAGGACGATTCTTATCGAGCTGAAGTCAGCTGAAACCCACTTTAAAGCGCCATTTCAGGCGTTTTCGATCAGTGCAAGCAGCAGTTTGCAATACGATCGAACTATTTCGAGGAAACTTGTGATTCGAATGGTAATCACCCGAGGCAGCAAGCCACTAACGTCTTTTATGCAAATAGAACGTGACTTCGCTCTTCCGCCACGCACGTATGAGTCTCCGCGGAACGTCGCGCTCACACACGATTCGCGAATACGGGAGATATACCCATCTGAACGAGATTGTATTCGCCGCAGTGCAGGACAGGATACGTACGACCTGTTCGACGGTGTACTTTCGAAGCTTCGTTACCTGTACAAGACCATTCGCATAGATCTGACGTGCCGATGGCTCCGTCGTGTTTCTCCATTTAAAATTACTGAGATAAACGGTCAGGTGCACGCATTTCTTGCAGTGCTCAATCTAATCAATTTTCCCTTTTATCTAGGCAAATTATATATTCTATTAAAACGACGATCGATAAACGAATTTGATTTAAAATATTTTTAATAATTTTATTCGTAACATTCTTTCTCTCTCTTACATGTGCAATAAATATGATATACTGTTATGCTGCTATTAGTTGTTTTAGCTGTTCATTGATAAATATAATTCTCGTGCTTACCTTGATACGAAGTACGACATTTTTCTACGTTTGCGAAAATGTAATTTATTAATAGAAAATTAAAACAGTTTGTCCAGAGAGCACCGCGTATGACTCGCATGTTTTCATGGCGGAAACCTTTCAAGAACGCACAGCAACACCAGAAATTGATCCATACTTCGACACAACAGTGCCGTCCAATATCACTGGCCTGGCTGGAGAAACCGTTCAACTCGTGTGTAGAGTGAAGAATCTCGGAAACAGAACGGTGAGTTTAAAATATTATTTTACACGTTAAAATTTTTGTAACATTTACATTGTAAACGTAAACAAAGGATATGGAAAAAAAACAAAATTAAATTTTATTGTTCATAGTCGCAAAGTTGACTCGATATAAATTGCATGTCACGTTAAAAAACTGCAGGCTCGCTTATCGCAGAATTATATATCTCATCGAGCAAATCTTGAGCCTTACAAGTAGCGATTCAAATTTTGACACGGCGTATTGGCAGGTGAACACAGCCACCGACAAACCGCAAACACGCGAGATAGGCTTGCCCGAATAATGCACGAGACTCGAACGACGAGCCGAGACACGCAGCGTCGACAACATTTTCGAAATGTCGCGTGGAACTCTCTTGTTTGCGGGATTAATCAATAAATTACAATAAATGAAAATGTAATGAATTAGATGGAACGGCGATGTTTACATCGTAATTTGTCGGAGCGAAAAGCTGGAAGAGGGAACAGCGAGATCCCCTGCGGATTAGCCGGGAATAAAAATTCCGTGCTATTATTCCAGTTGCATAGTTATCGTCTAACTATAGCGCGATCATCCGGGTCTCGACTTCGACTCAGACTTCCATCGTTGATTAAGTTAAATCGGTTCCTCTCGCGCCGGTCTGTAAGACAAATTTTTTTTGCCTCCGCGGTTAAATCAGTGTTTCGAGTAGGTCGGTAAATTAACTCGAAGGCGGACACAGCCCTCGGGGAATTTATCTTCCACTCTGGGACCTCCGGGCGTCCTCGATCTCTAGTATTAACGGTTCACGGCACTACTCGGGGATTATCGTAGCGGTTAAGTAGAAAAGGACGATCTTTGTCAGACAATGTCTTCATGCAGACTCCGAGACTCGGGAGGTCACAGTTTTAATCCCAGAGTCTCATCTCTATGCAAAGCTCGGCCTTCGCATTTATGTCAGCCGCAGCTACGTATGCAACGCCTAATATGTTTCGTTGATATTATGTATTTATCTGTAGAGGCGCAGGAGAGTGTAATATATGCTTCAACCACGTAATTAACACTTTATTAATAACGAATGCTAATGACAATGCGAGATTGCATTAATATTTCGCCACCTGAATATGGTAGGCACACGTGTGCGCGCATATATTTGCAAGAGAATGTCTCAATCAAACCCAATTACGCATAGTCTCTCTGAGTCTATGGGAAGCGTGAGGGATATGAAGAAGCCGAAAACGGTGAAGTTACGTGAAAAAGTTGCGCTCCCGGCGAATAAGAATAAGCACCATTCTCGAGGATGATATTAACTCTGAAAGTCGGTCCCGCGTATGTAAAAAGATTTGAGAAAGGACGAGCAGCAATCGCCGTTATAGCAGTCACTGTGCGTTCTTGGGTTTTATCCACTCGCATATTTCTACCGAAGCTGTGCACGATCGCATTCTTTTTCTCTCTCGCCCGCGCGTATCGTGAATTTTATTACGCGGAAAAAGTTTCCCGCGGGTATACCGGATAGACGATGCCTTCTTTTTGCGAAAAGTACATTAACTGCGACGCCGGCATATTCGAGCGGCAATCGCATTAGATCGACAATGGGGAACTCTCGCAGTTTATATTTCCGATAATACTCAAGCGCAAGTGCGCATCGTGAATTTTGTCCTGCGGTCGATCAACACTGCAACGATTTGTGGAATGTATCACGTACACACGTGCAACGTGTATAATAGCGCAATTTGGAAAATAATATTATGCTCCAATTTCATAAAATAACAAAGCTTCAACTGATTACCCGTCTCTGTTTAGAAAGGGATTCACTTGCGGCGTAGCTTACATTAATTAACCTTTATGAGAACAATCCTATGAAACACAAGACTTTGTTTTGAATGCAGGCATTAAAACAAAGGTAGACAGACTACCGAGTATTAAATGAATCACTGATGAACTGGTATACAATATCTGAGCTCGCAGAGGCCGTAAGGCTGATTAACTGAAATTATCTTCTCCCATTGTTAATTTTGCATAAGTAAATAAATGCTTGGGTATTTGGCAAAATGAAAATTAGTTAGCTAGACATTGTTTTCGGTTTAGCCACTGGTGGATATGTTACAGCAGGTACAAATACAATTCTCGCAAAATCCAAATAATCGGCAAGCACACTTTTCGCGTAATTTACCGACTAATGTAATCTATTAAAGTAGCAAAAACCGTTGAAGTTATTAAAGCACCAGGTTCGTCGTTACGACGTAATTTCCGACACGTGGGGAAATTGCGCAGGTTACGAATGTTATGGCGGCTCGGAATCATCGGTTGGATTGCATTCTCCTCTAATTAACGGCTTCAAGAACTTCCCAGCATCATTCGAACTTGGCGAATGTCACTTTACACCCTTTCCACAAAGTTTGATTTACCATTATTCGTGTAACGACGTAATTTTAGTGCTCGACGCTTTGTTCATAACCCTGACAGATATTCAGACACAATTTAATAGTCTAATTGAAACACTGTTTAACGATCATATTAAAACTTGGTGGTTAATGTATTTTATAGATATCGTATATCTCAGATATCGTGTATCGGGTCTTCGGATTTGCTTCGTAATTTCTAACAGAAACTAAGTGAACAAATTTGCCGCGCCTATTCGCCTATAAATAATTGCAGCCTACGGGAAGTCGTCGTTGCACCGAGATTGTAGTCATACATCACGAGGTTATATAGCATTAAACAAAGACATGAAGTATTTCAGCTGCGGCGAATCTACTGCACTCGTAAATTTCTCGGAGGCTAGGAAAAGGGAGAGTATAAAGTTTTATCGTCCAATCTTACGTGCAACAGGGCGTGAGAAGCGGTGATAGTTAGCAATACGCGCGGCTCGCGGCTCGCGGTAACTCAAGATTTCTGCATTTAGATTGAAACCGGCATATGTTTGTTAGCCCCTTTTTGCCACGGAATTATAATGAAAACACTTGCAACTACTGCAATTTGAAAATAAGTTATCTTTGTACATATTAATTACAACTAACCCGATATGTTGGTTGATTGTTTCTCTCTTAGGTCTCGTGGGTGAGGCATCGTGATATTCACCTGCTGACAGTTGGCAGATACACTTACACGAGCGATCAGCGTTTCGAGGCCATCCACAAAATCTATCCAGAAGAATGGATCCTCAGAATACGGTATCCGCAGCGAAAGGATTCTGGTATATACGAGTGCCAAATATCCACGACTCCACCCATCGGTCATCCTGTTCGTCTGACTATAATCGGTGAGTAGCAATTGTTGCATAAAAAACGTCAGAACAAGCAATACTTTCGGCTTTAATAGAGATGCATGAGAGTTTGCATCGTAATTCAGCCGTTATCTATTCTATCTTGATGAATACAGCGATCCATTTATTGCCGGAATAAATTTTAAATAATGTTTCGTTTACATAAATGCTAATTGCGTTAAATATTCCTTATAATGAACATTGATTAAATATTGATCATATCATTAGACACACAATTTCATTGTAAAAAGAGTCTTAAAGATAAAGAGAAAGAACATTATTAACTTACTTAAGATATTGCTTCTTCATTTGCAATGAAAATTCGATTTAATTTGCTTCAAATAATTTGCGCAATCGACATTCTTGTTCTCGTCGAACGACTAACATTCCTTTAACATGATTCGAAAGCTCTGATTACATAATTAAAAACATCCCTCCTTAAATCAAGAAATCTAGAATAAAGAAAATTAAATTGCATCGATTTATTTAACCGCAAATAGTCATCCAAATGTCACGATTCAAAACGGAAGTTCACGTTTAATTTTATGCATAGCCTTAAGATATACGATTTATCGAACACCTCGTGATAGTCGCCATGAGATTTCGTCGAGACCGAGCTAGCTACGTTTGAATAATTCAAGGTGCGTGTAAGTTAGAAAAAAGAGAGAGAAAACGTGGGTTCCCTTAACTTTTCCCTTAAAAAAGAAAAGAGACTCCGCTGGTCATTTTAAGTATTGAGTATTATAAGGATAAAAAAAACCTTTAAGAAAGTTACGAACTAGTAGGCCTCGTGGGAATCGCCAGGCGATTGTAAGAACCATAAATCAATGCGAGAAAGTTATTTCATGAAAAAGTATTATTAGCGACGCGTGTAGCAAACGAATACGAACATTGTCTTCGAGTCTATGAGATTGAGAAATCGTACTCGCGCGTACGTGACATACGAGAAAAGCGAAATTTCCACAATTTATAACGGAATGGATGTACGTTTAAAGATATATAAATTTCGAGAGAAATATTTCCCTATTAAATCAGGATGCAACTCAGAAAAGTAACATGATTTAAAAAATTTTTTTTGAATATTTAGAAAAAATTTAGAAATACTAAATACTTTCAATTCCATTGAGATTCCCTTAAGAAGTGATCTGTATCGTAACGTAAAAAAGCCATGAAGTACAACCGAAAAGTAAGTACCCACGATCCAAACAGCAAAAAAAAAACGATCAAGATTCGAGTCTCGCACAAACAAACCATAAAACGAAGGATGTTTCTTCTGATATCTTCTTGATAGTACGAGCAAATCTTTCGAATTTTCGATTAACAGAGTATCTTTTCTTCGGTATATCTAATCCCGAGTTAAAGAAAGCTTATTGTAATTAGTCTTGGAGAGATAACGTTGTTGAAGAGGAATGGGGGAAGTCTCACAAATACGAATAATGAGCGTGGTCAATTATTGTGAGACTAATAAAGCCTTTTTCCCGGGAAAAGACAGGCCTAAGAAAAAAATCGACAGCTACTCTGCTAATCTTCTCTCTTCTTCTTTCTGAACCATCCATCACAGTGTCCCATTCTTCGTCTTACTTCCAGTTTCTTCTTTTTTTCTTTTGCTCTCTTCACTTCAGGCTTGTCATTTTTTCTGTTTCAAATTCTGTACGTCTCTCAATTTCTTTCCGAATAAAATTTTTCTATTTTCTCTTTTTGATGATATTTATGATTTAGTATATAATAGCTATAATGTTAACTTTATACAGAATATTAAAATAAAATATAAAATAAAAATATAATTTTTATTTTTACTTTAATAGCAATATTGAATTAAAAAAATCCGAAAAAATAAAAGTATTCTGTAAAATATCCTGTAATTTCTCTTTATCTCTCTTTAATAAAAGGATGATTTCTCGGGTTTCTTCTTCCGGAGGAGAATCGAACCTTCAATTTTCGTCGTCCTTTTCATTAGTTTCAAGAAAAATAATTTCAAAATAGGCACAAGTGAATGACTGGCCAATTACCCACTTGTTCTCGCCCAGTTGTTCTCATGAATGCGTAGATGTTAGGTGCAGAATAGGCATGCAATATATATATATATATATATATATATATATATATATATATATATAGCGACAGGATAATCCGAAGCGGGGGATAAATTACGTCCGAGCAATTGACGTGACGGTAGAGCTTCCTCTCTATCTTCGTCCATTTAATAAAGACGCCGAACGGGGCGACGCGACGCGAAGAGGATCGAAAAACAATAGTCGACCTTTCAGCGGCATTCTTGGCACGCGATGCCCGTGAAATTGTGGCGACAAATTGAGCCTTCTCAGGAGCAAAAGATTTCATCCTAGTGTTGCGCCCTTTCGTCGTTTCGCCTTCCATCGCGATCTGCGTCGACTGCCTGAAAAGAGAACGATCTCGCCTCCATTTTCGCTTCTTTCAGATTCACTTCTTTTAAGCGCTACTTCGTCTTTCTTTCCTTCTTCGTTTCCGGGCCGCGTCGCTGCTTCCCGCTGTCGCGATTGATGCCGTCGAGGGCTTACATCGTTTGACTTGAAGACTCGATTTTTAAACGGTTCGACGTTTACCGTGAGAAGCGATGTGTAAAGATCGTCGAAATCTGCAAGTGCTTCGTGGAAAATTCAAGGAAATTCAACATCAGTGCTTACATCAATATTTCGTGGTCGAAAAAGCATGACTATTATTTTCTCGTAAAACAATAAAATCGTGCTCTCGCAAATTTATATTTCGTCAGTTTGCATATTATTGTTTCGCTATTACAAAAATCATTTTTCACTTTACTATAAAAAAAAAATACAAGAGAATATTTTGTTATTTATTTTATTTGAAAGATAGTTTTCGTTTTAAATTTGTTTTTGAAGGTAGATTGAAAATCACCGATATTTAAAGCTCAAAACAATATTGCTTTTTCGATTGATGTAATACCAGTTTCTTTCAATGTCGCTCTCAGAGTACGATTTTCAACTTGAATCTCCTTAATTATACGAGGAGCGAACGGCACTTACTCACTTTGACGATCCCTTTAACCACCCAACTTGCGCGCATTTGCTCTCTGATTTGCTTCCCGTCATTTCTCTTATCGCTCGCATGACGATCGGTACGCTCTGTAGAAGCTTTATCATCTGCCTGTATAGAGGCAGAAAATGATTTGTTACGAATGCGAGCATCGTGCCATTTGCCGATGTTATGACCAAAAAGTTGCCTTTTGTTGCCGGCCACCTTTTTCCAGTAACATGGCCTTTTATCTCGGGTTCATTCGTCGCTCTTTATCTTCTTCTCTATCTTCCACTTCACTTCATTGCCATCTAGGAGGGCAATAAAGGACATGAAAGTTTTATCTTTTCATTTGCTTCTTTCTCTTTATCTTCCTTTTTTCTTCCAGATTCGTCGACGTTTGATAATCAAACACAGACGAAGTACCACTAGAGGCAGTACTCTCGTTAAAGCAGTTTAAATAATTCGTCAAATCGATAAATGAGTTATTTACATCCGGATGTAAGTGTAGTTTTCATTAAGCTGTCAAGTATCGGCTCAAATGGATCGTGATGTTTATTTCACGAAAGAGAAGAAACGAGTATCGCACTATTCGCAATTCGCTCTCGTTATCTCGATTGAACGGTCGTCAACTTATGGCGAGTGCCGTCGACAGACGATATAAATCATTTGCATCGCGAACCGCGACATTTGTCTACCCAACTGAGCTAGCAATGTTGAAATCCCTCTTGATCGATCGAGAAATCCATATTGTACTATTTAACAATGAACGAATCATCATTAACGGATTACGCTCGAGTATTTATAGAATGAAATACTGCGTTCTTGTGAACTTTTATAATTTAATTTGTTTTATGGTACATGAGGTATTTTACCGGTTAGACGGCTATTTTCACAAAAGTCACTCACGGTCACTCGTGGAAGTCTTGCGTTTAATTCTTTCTCTCGTCGCAGACAGTCTGAATTTAATTAAGGATGCTATTTTCTTTTTTTACAATGAGCTCAAGCCACCGTCGCGTGTTTTTCAGTTCTTATAATTTTACAAACGAAAATAAACTCAAATGAATAGACGGATAAAGATACGTGAGAAGAAACGCGAGACGAAATCAATTGGCGTCGAGTGCGGGCACGAAATAACATTGACAGACGATACTCCCCAAAATTCTAATAATAGCGAAATTTCGAAAATTTCGTGAAACAATTTCTGCGAACGATATATATCGAACGTTGCTCTCGATTTTGACTGTTATCCAAGTTTCGATGTTGTACCCTTCCTCTCCCCCTAGGCACCGGTAAAGCAATATAGCCTTTTCACCCGTGAATCAATTTCGCAGCCGTCACGTACTCGGTCAAGTCGTTTCTCATTGACGTTAGCGGTAGTAAGAGAAAAAGGAATCTCGAAAGGAGTCGGCGAAAGCGAAGGGGCGTTGCGAGACGAGCGGGCAGTTCGTAGTTTTCGTTTGTCGCAAACGTGCGTGGAAAGTTAAACTGTGCACATGCAGCATAACGAATTTACGTTACGTCCAGCGGAAGTTCCTTAACCATTACCGAGTGGTCCGGCTAGCTGGGACATTAGGCAGCTAATTAGCGTTCACTAATTAGTTTTCGCACGGATGCCCAAACTAATGTCCCTTCGGCCGAAGCCGCGCATTATTGCGACGCAATAACTTGGTAAAAATACAACAAAAATATTATGATATCACTGGATACATGCACACATTTATGTGTAATATAGAGGCAAATTACTAAATGCATACCAGTCGCCTAAATCGTACCTCAATATTTTACATTTCTATTTAATATAAGTAACATTTAATGATAAAAATATGAGAAAAATGAGAATCGTGTAATGTAACAAAAAATTCAATAAAATTTAACAAAATTTTGTTTTATGCGTTAATAACATTTTAAAAAATTAGATATAGCTGGATGTTAACTTTTGATCAATTTATGTAGATAATAATATGCAGTCATGCAATTTTATATTAAATTTTATACTTTCATAAAAGATTTATTACAGAATGTTTTACATTTATTGTATATGTATATTTGTAATTATTATAAAGGTTGAATCGGTTTTTATAACATCTATCAAGTTTCCTAAGTCGTATTATCATAAATTTTATTACAATAAATAATATTGATATAAATTGATAAATAATAATATTAAAACTATAAAATAAATGATATATATATAAATAAAAATGTGTCAATTGCAAAAATAAATTTATTTTATTTTACTTTATTTCAACATCCTTACTTTTTCATTATTATTATTTATTATTTTTTATTTATACTTAAATCTTTTTTTTAATAAATTAATAATAAAATAAGTATTAAAATAAGCTAATGATTTTTTCATATTTTTGATTATTTTAATTCATAAACTCAATGCATTCAAAGGCGATACAATTTAGGAGACTCATAGGCCGGCTACTTAAATCGTACTTTTTGCAGCATATTGTAAAAGAACTTGTAATAAATTTATTTATTAGTAAAAAGTTAAACATTGTAGTAATAAGTACTTAAAATATTGCTTATAATTTCAACGTTCATTTGCGTATAAATCAATACTAAATGAGAAATGTATAAGAAACTTATAAGTGATACGCATTTGATTATTCTCCCTTAATAAACCCATCAAGATAATGTTATATCACATTGTATAGTTATGAAAAAAAAATATGTTAAAAAGTATTTTAAAAAGTACTAAATATATTAAGGATAACAAATGTACAGTTCCCAAATTAGTCACAGATAGCGATACTTTATGTTACGCGAAATTTCGCGAGTATGCTCGTTGCGTTGGAGTTGCAATGAAAAGTTAAGAGCATTAAATTCATTATCGTCGTAATTTCTGCAAATAGTATTAATAACTGTAACGCAGTAATAATCGGATATATTTCTTTACTGGTTTCCGCCTTTACTGAACTCCATCGAGTTCACGGATGGCAAGAAATCGTCGCGCGTTCATGCATTTACCGCGAGGTAAGTGTTAGAAATTGCGGCGTAAGTGTGGATCATTTGAAAATTAAAGAGGTCACCCGCGAATCCATTTAACGCAAATTTATTTGCCACGTTCATTAAGAGACGCGATTACCAAGATTATCATGAAGCACTGTCGCAACGTGAAACTCGGTACCGAAGTAAACGCAGTCATCCGCGTACCGTACCGAAGCATGCGTTCATATTTCTGGCAAACATCACACGCCAGAATGAAGAAAATTCATTAAGAAGATGAATCAAACGACCACCGCGTTGGAAAGCTGTGTAAGATCCATTAATTAGTTTTACACTAATAAATGCGGATAGTTTATCCGGCATTTATTACCAGTGAACGCCAGTACGTAACGTCTTGTCGAGTATTCAATTTGATAAGCGAGCACTCGGTTTAGTTTATGTGCGTCTCAGGAACTTCGTTCCGGTACCCACTAGCGAATTAATGCCGTCCACGCCGGTCGGCAATGCAAATATGGCCAGTGCCTTGCCCGTGACGTAGTGTATTCAATTTGTCAGAGTTTTGGAACGTTCGGACAGTGTTCGCGTAGTCGCCCGTGGGTCAAACTGCTGCTAGAAATCCTTCGTGCACACAGGCCCAGGGTAGAACCTTGTGCAAATCATACGACGGGATTAGGAAGTGAAATACACGAGTGGATGGTTCCTAGGGAAAACTGGATCAAGATAATCTCCGACGAAGATCTATACTCGGATACTGCACACCGTGAACGGATGGCAATCGCGAATGTATCGCAGAATTAGACTGTCTACATTTTGATATATCTTGACAATTTTTTTCCAGACTGGAAACGTTTAATAGTCCAATTCAGAAATACAGTACCTCATGTTGAATCTCTAAATTGATGTTGCCGCTTGAAATTAGATTTACATAACGCGTTATAACGTACGTTAATTGAAGTAAGACAAAACATAAAGATTTATAAGAGTTAGCTTTATGCTAGTTTGTTTCAGCGCTCTCGTGGTTTATCGTCAGTGAATAAATTTTTCGCTCGCGGAACATTCCCTTCATTCGGCTTACCGCAAAGCGCGCATACGCATTTATCTCCATTTCGGCAAGCGAGCGCATCGATTGGCGCGCTTAACGTAATTTTTGTCACAACGGTAAAGTCATGTTTATTGAATTTTTGCGGTTTACGTCAGTTTCACCGGTGGCGCGGCGGCGCGGTGTCAAGTTTTAACGCTTTAATCCTGGACGTTGCAGTGCCCCGCACGCGGACACTCCAAGCAGCGCGATTGAAAGCGCTTTAGCGTTTTGCTGGAAGCCGCGATTTCGCTATACTTTCTCATAAATATTAATAAGGGACTTGACAGGTTGCCAGGCGCGAATTTTGCGATGGAATACGGGCATAGTTAAATACATACATACACGTTGCAGAAAAGGACGGTATAATGCAAAACGTCATAGTTTCCGTTTCATTATCGATTAAACCCGCGTTAGAGCGTGATTAACGTCAATAAATATTTTGTTCCGGAGTAGAATTTCAAATGAGCGGCAGCTTGTCGCGTTAATGCATGTTTAAGCGGTAATTAATGCGCAATGAAAAATACGCTTCTTCCTCTGCGCTGTGTAACGTTATAAAATATTCACTGGTAGTTTCACGGGGTTAAAAGAATCGTTATGAACCACTGGGTTCATATCGCGCACATCGAACACGATGTCGGTCGTATTTCGCTACCGCAAAAATAGCACAGTGCACTTAAATAGCGGGCCGTAATTACAATGCCATGCTGGTAAGAGTCGAGGTCCAAGTATTGTTATCACGATGATCCGCTCGGCCTGTACTTTGTAATTACACGCCCCTCAGCACGAGCTAGCCGAGAGTGCGGCTTGCCTATAGTCATCGAAATTAAAGGTTTCGCATTTTCAGCGGCGCCTCGTTAATTCGTCACGATGACGGTTTCGTGCCGCGTATTACTAATAAATCGCTCGCCGCCCGCGGGGCACACATCCCCCGGCTTTCGCAAAGTCGAATCGACAACGGCGACGACGTGTGTGATTGCGAAATAAAGGTGGGCGCGGGGTTGAATCGACCGTGATTTAATTGCTTGCGCATCGCGGTATCGGCATCCGCGTCGCCAACCGCCTGACTATCGTTCTTTTTTTTCGATCCGCAAGTTCGAAACTAATTAAAAGTTGACTGCTCGTGATTCTGTCGACCCGTAATTTCTCGCACCGAGCGCATCCGGTTTGCTCTCTCTCTCTCTCTTTCTCTCTCTCTCTCTCTCACTTTATTGACAACTTCCTTTACAATCGCGTTTTTTTCTCATCGTTGCGCAATTGTAATTGTGGCTTAGCTTGTTTCCCCAAGTCAATTTCGTTAACTCAGATTTCGCCTTCATCAAACAGTTAGATTCAATCACCGTGCTAAGTTCTCCTAAGTTCTCACGATGTTCACTTCCAGGCTCTTTGGAGGCCACAGTCGTGGGTTGCCGATAATGGCAGCTTTTAACGACAGCGAGGTGAAACAGGAAGATTCTCCAATCGTTACATGTGTGTGTGTGTGTGTGTGTGTGTGTGTGTGTGTGTGTGTGTGTACATGTGTATAAATATATGTAATAGTGTGGGTATATGTGGATCAAATTCCAAGAAACATTGTTTAGTCTTGTCTTGTTATCGACTCAATTCGTACATGTCAAATGATAATCAAGAATATTACAATCAATCAAGATATTACAATCTCTAAATGAAAACTTTAAAAAAGAAAAATATTTACAATCATTATATAAAAAAAAGTATTAATCTTATACTCTAAAAAAAATTTTTTTTAAATGCCTTTCTAAAAATGTGCATTAAGATATTTCAGAAACAAAGATTATATAACCAGGTATTTGATTAGACATAAAATACAAAAATATTTTATAGATAAAATTCTGAAGTGTATGCAATAAAAATTTAATGCACTCACTGCCCTTTATTCAAGTTAAGTTTTAGAAAATAGACATAAAAAGATTAAAATGACTAATAGGATCATAGTAAAAAAAAACTGGGCTTGCTCAACTCACATTTTATTATATACATTTTCGCAAACATATTTTTTATATTACTTTTTTTACAACATATTTTAACAATAATTCTCAAACTTCAATTTTAAAAATTACCCGCAAAAATATCAAATTAATATACAATTTTCTAGAATAGAAATTTATATTCTAAAATATAAAATACTTTTTAATTAAATCGTAAAATTATTAATTTTTATCAAATAAAACTTTTGCATTTATTTAATATTTTATTTTAAAAAAGCAATAATAGAAAAATGAAGAAAAAGTGAACCTGTCACTTCCTTTTTTATATACATTATGTTTTATTGCCATCGTTTTAATAAAATATATGTTTGATAGTTACTTCTTTTATTATCATCTGAATGCAATCTCTCTCGAGATTTTCCCCGCAATATTGATCAGCTAATATCAGGTCCGCAATGAAGATATATGTTTTATTTATAACTCGAAGGCAATATTGATGCATTTACTAAAACTCACCTAACTCATTCTCCAGAGATAATAAATAGATCACGCTAGTATATGAATATTTTAAAAAGATTTCATACGAGTACTAATCATGCAGAAAACCGTACTATTTTAGAATATTATAAATGAAATATTCCTTGCAAAAGATAATTGTTTTTAAAAAAAAAAAAACTAAAAATTGGTCGCTCTTTTTAGCAAAAGAATTATATTTTTTTATATGTGTAACGACGATAAAAGCTTATGACGATCAAGAGAAATTGAAAAGATACTTTTATATCGATATAGAATTGGAGCGCAATTTCTAGAATAGATTTTAACCTGGTGTTCAATAATTGCTCTATATTTTATAGTTACACTGATACATATATATAATTTTATCTTGAAAAAAAAACAAATTTAACACCTCTGCAAAATATGGCCAATCGTATTGTAGCAAATAAAAAAAAAATAAAAAAAGTACTCTCAAAACTGTCATAATAATTATTAGCCGCTAATTTCTTTTTTATTTTGACAAATAAAAAATTTGGTATAAGAAAAAATAAAAAATAATGTACTTAGAATACTGTTTATTAATTTTTTCTGTTTAAAAATATTAAATATATCCGCCGCATAGCAATGAAACGATACATTTGATAACATCAATTTCTCAAAATCTTTATATTATGACAAATAAGCATAGTCGAATTTATGGAAGTGAATCGCACCTTGTGCGAAGAGGGAGAGAAACTTTATCCCCATTCAATAATGGCGTTGAACTATTTTGAATATCCCGATAAAATATATCATCACCCGGAAACTATTTGGATGTGTGTATATATTGTATACGTGTTGAGGGAGTAGGGAAAAAAGGATCACAGTGATAGTGCCCATGACACTTCTATTGCGTTAATCTCTGTACTCCAGCTATATTTTTTGCTTTCACCATTACTCCTTTCTCATTTTGCTGGGAAAACTGCTAAATCATTTCTTTATCAAAGAAGAAGGAGCTTATTTAATGCAAGTAAATTTAATAAATTTTGATTTTAAGAAGATTTATATTAAAATAGAAATATCTACTCAAGCGTTTAAGAATTGCAAAAAAAATTGTTTAATTCATTTAGCATTTACATTAAATTAATTTTAATATTTCCTGAAGATCGATAAAATAAATTTGATATTATATTTTACGTAAGGAGCTTTTAACCGATCGTGTCAGTTATCTTAACGCGTATAATCGGGGTGATTCCTAGGAAAGCATTGCTTAATCCAGTTTCGATAATCCTCTCATCGTCGCTCGTACGACTGGTAGACGTTTCCTAGAAAATAGAGCAGGATTAACAGTTGCGGACGGAGATGGTGCTGCACGGCCGGAATAAAGTTTCGTTAGCTCAATATGGCGCCGAATGATTTCCGATCCTGGCCAGCGGCCAAGCTCCTTCCGGTCGGTTTAGCTGAAATAAAGGATGTCATATTGAGAATTTGAGGAAAGTAATGCCCGGCCGGCCGTGCCGGACACCATTGTAAGCCGCGCGCGGATTGCTGGGGGTCTGCCTGCGGCCTGGAAAATGCTATTTTGCAGGATTATCGCGGACGATAAAACCGGCACGGAGTGGGGAGTAACGCTTTCCGGGTTTGTTAGCCGATCGCGGTTTCAAAATAACCGCGAGCTTTTATTGAACATTTCCGTCGGGATTGTTTTCGCGGTTGAAGGGGACGAGGTACTGCGAAATATATATATATCGCTCGATCAGTTCCATTGCTCGTTTGGTTTAGTTCGAGTAAATTGCCGATAAAGACGTTCGTAAAAAGACTCGTTTATGAACGCTACGCCGCACAAATGCGATTCCTGAAGCCGCATGTCTCTTCAGTCGGCGAATGTATGTATCCAATAGAGATTTCTCTTCATAAAATTGAGTTGTTGCACTAAATACAGAAAGAGGCTCATTAAATTTAAATTCTACCTTAACCAAAAATCATACTGTAATACCCGTGATGGTAAATCAATGAAATTGAAGGCTAAAGCGAAATCAAATCGTAAATATTCTTAGCGATTTTAAAGCGAATAAAACTGCTCATTAAACCAAAATCAACTGTAAAGCTTCATTCTCAAACAATATGCTTTTTCTCAAAGAGCGCAATGATCTACTAGAATTGCTCCATTCTCGCCACGAGATAACACGATCGTTCTCAGGTCGAATTGGCAGCTACGAAAGTAATTAGAATTCCTAATGGTCGCAAGTACGCTTAAGTAAGTGCCAGTAACAACGCATTATTAGGGTATAGATACTCGAGCAGCTTTTCTCCCGGGGGCCGAAACTTGGGGTAGGTACTCTAGCTAAGAATCTCGCCATTACCGTCGCCTTTTGTGTAAATGGCTCTTGTTCGGTAGTTCAGCCGTAGTTCCCTTATGGGCGTGGCGGAATCGCTTGCCATGAGGAGTATCGTAATGCAGGTGGGCATCCTGGTTCATGCTCGAGAACGCGTTCTGATCGCGTTAGTATCCAGCGGCTAAGGCGGAAGTGCCGGGCCATCTCATCGCCGATAAGACATTAATCCGTAAAATATGTACGTGTTTAGGATAACAGCCGAGAGACGTCGACCATTACGAATATCGAATAAGGGTACACGCCTCCGTGCAATATATGTAACGTATCGAATAGTTCGATAATATGCGATTCAATATCACGTGGACCTCATGGAATCTGCATAAAGCTAACATACTCGACAATCTATTCTTTTCATAACACTGATTCGAAATAAAAGAAGAAATACATTCCCTTTTATTAAAAATATTGTATAAAGGTGATATACGCGTAAAAGGAAACGTAACGGAATCTCCATACGATACGCGAACGTTGCTGTAGTATAATCTCCCGAACGATTATTCACTTCACCGCGTTCGAACCACGATATATTATTCCCTTATCGTCGTTTCACCCTTTCGTAAATGACGCGTCTATCAGCCGTGATCTCCGTCAGTGGCGTACTGGCGAGTTGATGCGCAATCAGTATGACACGACGTCGGATATGCACACGCATGTCGCGCGTTTACGCACCGGAGTACACTGTATATATCCTAGACGCGCGTGTGACGCACGTTCCCGACACGGTGGTCAGTATCCGTGTAAATCCCATCGATCGGCGCATTCGGGCGCAATCAATTTCTATCGGCAATGGCGCGAATGGAAGATCATTATCGGCGTAGGAATGTTCGTGTTTTGGGCACGAAAGGACAGACGGGCGGGCCCAATGCTAGCTCTCGCTCCTGACGATATAGCGCGTAACGTATGGTACGTGTTATACTGTTATATAGCTCGCGTTACAGCGATCGTCCGCTACCAGGCTTTCTCTCACTACTCTCTCTCCCTCTCTTTCTCTCTCCTTCTCGACCCGGACAGTAATACATTCAGCGGTTGCACACTACCGTACCAGACTTGTCCCGCCGTTAACTTATCCCCGATACCGTCAGCTGCGTATGTCTGTCAAGTTAATGTCCCTGATCACTACGAACGTATGGACACCGATCTCGAGTGACGTTACGAAAAATGGGCCGCGACTGCGTTCCCGAAATGCCTCGATGCAACGACGTGATTTATCGAGCGATTCCATGTTACACACATGTACATGCGCGGGCGCACTCTCTGTCTCTCTCTCTCTGTCTCTCTCCCTCTCTGACCAAGAAGATTAATATTAAAGGAATTGAATAAGAATGATTACATTGTCCGTGCTAAACGATACGTGCAATTTGTTTAAAACAATACCACATATTTGACATGCAATCAAATGTAAGCGAATAAGGATCGGAATAAGGTGACAGAATTAAGACATCGTATCTTAATCAAAGTATGCAAGTCGGATTTAATCTTCAAGTCACGAAACAGACGAGACGAGCGGCTTTTTTTAACGTCAAAGAGTAACAAGAGATCTGGTAACGATACAAAGGCGCGACGGTAGAATCGAACGACCCGCAATTTCCTTTCAGGAGAGAAAGTTCGCGTCTTCCAACCGAACGTATTTCGCAAAGGTAGCGTCGATTTACTATCTTCCATGCTGGTTAGACTTTTTTGTGGGCAACAACGGCGGAGTGGTGATTCAATTGCGGACGAAGTCGCGGTCGGGCCACGTACGCGGTCCACCCTCGATTTATTTCACCGGTCCTGCAGCCAGAGAGGTGCGGCAGCGTAGTGATCGATCAAAGATAGGGGATCGATGGCTCGGTTAAAGGCGTAGCGGCCAATTCGATTCTCTCCTACCACTGAAATTCAGGAATACTTCGCCTCACGGTCCGAAAGAATAAAGGCGGTGTCGCGAATGTGTACCTCAAAGATTTTAAACTTGAGCGTACTCTCGACGTGGGGTAGAAAATGTATCTCTTTTACGTAACGCTTTATGAATAAATTAGAGTCGGTAAACCAACGCGGCACTCGACTGTACACCGTTTGCGTCTGGTTAGCAAACGATGTTGAACAAAAGTAACGTTCGATAATTAGGTGGATTAATGTAATTATTGTAACATATTAATTTAATATTATATATTAATTAAATGTTAAAGTATTTGTCAAATGCGTATTTTCATTGCAATTAACATTTCTCGATTATTTGCAGCTGCAAATTTTGAAAATTCATAAATATATATCTAAATAAATATATCTAAATAAATACCAGTGAAAATATTTCGACGAAGAACAAAGATCGTCAAACAAATTCCAGACGGACCGGCCACCACGGTTCCATTGGACGGTCACGGATTGTCGAAATAATTGATCGTTTCCTCTTAATAGGCCCTACTGTTTGCGAAGAGCGTCGTTGAATTCTCGAGATACCTGCACAGTACGTCGTAAAACGAACGACGTCCTGCGTCTCTTTTCGCGGAATGTTCGCGTGAAATGCATTCTGTCCAGTCGTTCAGGGATCTCCGAGAAGGAAATGAAGTTCTCTCGTTTGTACAAGGCTGACCAGAGGCGGGCACTGTCCGCTAACGAAAGTCCCAGTTGCAGTTGCACAATTGAGCAACGCGTCGATGGGAACTCCGGAACATCATGGGATCTTAATTTCGGCGTGACATCGTTAGCGTAACAAAAACGTTCTCACTTGCAGCTAACGACAAACTCCTCGTGTTCTCGTTAACATCGTATCTTAACGATGCCCGTGCTCTCCCTGACTTCCAAGCAGCGAAACCTGGGAGAGAGAATATGCGCACTCTGTGACCCGTAATTTTGTTCAATGATATTCTGCCAAGGAGTGCACGCGAACAATGTGCTGAAGAGAATTACGTCCCGAAATTGTCGTTAGTAAACTTATAAACTTGAGTTTAAATCAAAGTATGCGACGACAGCGACCTGGTTTATGAGAAAATTAGTCTTCCCATTGAAATAGATCCAACTTGAAAACATCGAAGAAAAATACGCGACAGCGTTTGCTCTAAATCGCGAAATTGAGACCCTCCCAGAAGTAAATACTAACAAACGGAGAGGAAGAAAACAGTCTGGCGAACGCGTGAGGTATCGAAATGGGTGTGCGTTGCACGAAAGATTTCACATAACGACGCCCCACGTAAGCTTTACAAATTGCGCGCAACGCGCGGTAAGCCATCGAATGACGTGCGTGCTGCGAAACGTTATTATGCGGAAAAACACATCACGATAACGATAAAAGAAGATTTCAAATATCTTTACGATATGCGATTGTTAAATCCGCTCATATTTTACTCTATCGGGAAGTTGGACCCTCGCCGGGCCGCGAGAACAACGTTTGCAATGCGAGCAACAAAAGGACCTCGAGCCTCATGAAACAGTAATAAGCCGTTGCCGCCCTGCGATACTCGCCCTCGCTTTTGGTATTCCTGGCGTGGGAATGAAGATCTCTCTGTTGCCGCAGACCGCCCGCTCGCGCAAGTCGGTCAGCAAACGACGGTGGAAGTCTCGAAACTGGTTTGTCAGATAATTGAGATCCACCAATGGGAATCCGAGAAACTTGGAGAATCCCGGCCGACGGACTGTAACGATCTTGTGTACCGCGGACGCTGAGATTCGCCGAGGTGGTATTTCCAGCAACAAGATTTAATGGAAGGGCGGGTAGAAGGAAAAGGGAAGAGACATGCTCCCACCCCTGTGTACGTTTTCTGTATGATCATTGATTTCTACGTGCACAAAGCGCGAGACAAAAATTCCGGACACGTCGTATCGCGCGGTATCGCTCTCGCGAAAATTAAAAGGGTTCTTAGCGCCTCGAGATACACGAGTGTATGCGTGTGCGTGTACGTGTGTGTGTGTGTGTGTGTGTGTGTGTGTGTGTGTGTGTGTGTGTGTGTGTGTGTGTGTGTGTGTGTGTGTGTGTGTGGTCTCGCGACGGGCGGAAATATATGCAGCTCTAGCCGATTCGAGTGTGAGGCACTTCAAAAGAATCCGTATATCTTGTGGTTCAATGATTTCTCCTCAATCGCATACAAAGCGAATCTCTCGAACGGAAACTCCCAGTCATCCGGAATTGATTCCGGTGCTTCCTCCGAGCGAACCTGTTTTCCGCGAAATAATGTGAGTATAATGCCGAGCGACCCCTCTTGTGCACGGTTATTGCATTTCATTTCGGCTGCCGACTTTTTGCTCTCCTTTGAATAGTTTGAACGATCGTTCGGAAAAATACGGGAGACGAAGAATACGGAACAACAATCTCGTATTTTCAACGGCAAGAATTATAAGGCAGTCCTTATTGCTGCTTTCTGTCATAATTGCAAGGAAGAAAAAGAACTTTAAGTAAATCTCCACTAGCGGACATCCTTGTTTGCGATTAAAACGAAACGTTCGCTTACCTACGTTGTACGTAGGTAAAATGACATAAATGAAGGATGTTTTAGAAATAAGAAAATCGACGCGAACTGAAAACATTATATGCGATTCTCTCTGTTGTTGCAGAACCTGTGACGGAAATAGCCGGCGGTCCCGACCTGTTCATCAACAAGGACAGCACTATAAATTTAACATGCTACGTAAGACACGCGCCCGAACCACCGTCGACGATAATTTGGAGTCACAACCACCAGGTAAGTCGATCTTGCGAACGAGGTTCTTGCCACTTGCTGAAAATCACCCGTCACGCTGCTGTCAAGTCATGAAAGGCGCTTTCAACCGAACCCCCCCCCATTCGAATTTCACAACCAACGATGGTTTTGCGGACGGACCGCAGATATCGGTACAAACAGAAACATTTTTCATGTTTCTCGCGGCTGTTCAAAAAAATAGGACCGCAGTTGTGTGTATGCGCTTCTATCGGCTTGGCGCGTATATCGATTATCGCTGGTAACGTGCTTTCGTTCCTTCGGGCGTACGATGTTTGTAGAAGGCGCCAACCGCGGCTTGCTGTCTCGATGAGATGATGCATTACCGTTTCAGCGATGCAAAAATCATAATTAAAGATTTATGTTTACGACGACACCCCTCTTTATTCACGGTATAATGTAACTATTCTCATAATATCACAATGATACGAGTGTTTCAATTAAATATAACAAAGTTTCTCTCTCAATACCGCGAAACAATTCGTTTACTTGGGAACACTGCAAAAGTTCCTCCCTCGGGAAATGTACATCTAAAGATGGCCGCGTTATTAATAACAAACAGACAATGCTCTCGTAACATTACGTCAGTTTCATTTGAGTTTAAGAAATCACACGATCGCACTTATTTCTGTAAACGCGCATACAACTACAAAATAATCAGGACGGCTGTATAGATGTCGTTTTAAGTTGCAGTTTCGGGAAACTTGTCCCAAAATACTTTCTGCCATTCAAGGGAGACACCTACAGTCGACACTTTGCCTCTTCCATTTCCCACAAAGTGCCTTGAATCCCGTCTAGTCACGTCACGGACAGATAATATGGTACCTGGTTTCCGTCTTCTTTCGCGAATAAGCAATTAAATTTTAGGTCGGTTAAATGCTTATATCACTATTATTCGTGGCAATCGCTTTAGATATCAATTTAAAAAATATATAGAAAATAATCGTGATGAATGAATGTGATATCGATAGCATTAATTGAAATCTTCCATTTATTTAAATTTGTCTCTTAATTGAATTTCCTTAATTAAATTTCTATACAATACTTGTTAATATTTATTGCAAAATTTTATACCATGTGGTTCTTTCTAGCCAAAATCATTATTAATTTTTCTTTGACCAGCATATGCATGCGCATTCATAAATCCAATAATTGTGATCGCAATTTCTGCTGGTAATTAAATATCATCAAATATGATTAATTACAGGCGCAATAAATTCTGTTCTAATGAAACTTATAAAACAAACACATACAATAATTTGTGTAGCTGGTTCATAAATTACCAATCATTGCAAAATTTACCTGTGGTTATAACAAAATTAAAATATTGAAAGGATTGTTACAATGATTCTTTGAAGAACAAAATATAAAATGTTAAAAAAGCAGATTTATTCTTTAAAAGTTCTCAGTCTTTCTACACAGAAAGTAAAATAATATCAAGTATTAGTATCAAATTAAAATTAATACATTCTATTTATTGATTCATATATAAGTAAGAAATTATAGTCTTATATATGATCTTGCTTATGTATAATTTAATCTTCTTTAAAGAATTTCATAATTTTGAATTTCAACATAAAACATTTTATTTTTATGTTAATATTATAATAGTCATCTGAAGAACACAATTTTATTGTTTTAATTATAATAGTATTCAAAAATATAATACTTGAGAAATTCTAATTCTTGGTTTTAAAAAATTTTTATTTTTTCTTCAAAAACTTTTTGTCTCAACTCATGAAAATTATTATTGAACAATGAATGAATTTTTCTTGTTGAAATTATACGAAATTCTTCGTGTAAGCAAGTTGTCTATTTAACGCTATAATCACATTTCAATATTTAACATTTCGAAAATAAAGGTATTCTCAAAATAAAGTGATTATTCTTTTTTTCAGAGTATTGAATTTAAATAAGATCTATTCGCATTGTAATCAATATGAATCTTTTTATTGCTTAAAATGCTTAAACAATTAAATGTAGCAATTTAAATGTTTAACATTTAAGAAAAAAATATATAAAATCCAAAACGCATAAATCTTAACTAGTGTTTTTAATATTTTCATAATTACGATCCCGTGATAAAAATACATGTGTCATGTCGGAACAGCGAGGTCACAGGAAATGAATATAGCGCCTAGAAAAAAATCCTAGGAAAAAGGATTTCTGTCATTGCAGGGAACACGTTCCGTCGACACTTCCTGCTTCTTCCTTTCCCGCAGAGTGGCCCCATCCGTACTCGGTCACGTCAGAGGCAAGTAACCCGACGTGCTTTTTATATCCTTTTTCCGCAGGCGATTAACTTCGACTCGCCGAGGGGTGGCATCAGTCTGGTAACGGAAAAGGGACCCGTGACTTCGAGCCGTTTACTCATTCAGAAGGCGATCCAGAGAGATTCCGGCCTTTACACGTGCTCACCCAATAACACTCATCCTAACAGCGTACGGGTCCACATAGTCAATGGTAAAAGAAAAATGCCAATTTCGCTTAGAACGGACTCTACGTGCAAGCATTCGCACGTTACTCGTTTAGATTCGCGAGTGAGACGTTCTTTGAAAAAGCGGACTCACTAAAAAGAATCCCCGCAATGCGTATTCAACTAACAGATACGCTCGAAAATCTAATAAAAATTTATGATAATTATTTTTCGCTATGTTTTTTGCGAGGAAATATAAAAACACATTTTACGTTTTACATACATATATAAAAATAACGTAATTAAATTTATCGCGGAAATTAAATCATTTAATTAATTACGTTAGTGGTCTAGAATCAACCGGAATTACTTTTGTAAGATAAAAAACTAGCCAACGAGAGGGGTCTCTAAACCTACGAAAATAGTCTTTTTAGTCCACATAGAAAGGTGCCTCACCAAAAACTACTTAGCTCGTAAACGTCAAGTGGGACCTCTTCACCCCAAGCGAGAGCTCGCGCTCAGCTCCGCGGAAACGTTGCTCTAAATACCACCTGCTAAGAGCCGACCGAGCGAAACGGCATTATAGCGTGGCGTTTGTTTCAGAAGAACACCCAGCGGCAATGCATCACGGTAGAGGCGACAGAATGGCCGCGACGCTGCTTCCGGTCGTCCTACTTCTTCGGATGATATTCTAGCCGACGTTATGCACTCCGGGTTGAATGCGCGCGAACTTAAGCACGGTCGCCTAACTCCCACGAAACCATTGAGCGGAGGTTCTGTTTCGCGGTTTTGTCTCCGGGGATTCAACTCGACGCGCATTCGACACGTTTCGCCTCGCGAAAGTAACGAAATCTCGTCGTAGGTTTGGGTCGCGACGTCGCGTGTCTCCCATTACGTCATTAGGGCGTTAGGCTGATTGGAAACCATCCAATTGTCGCACCGTCGTCGCCTCGAAAACGCGAGTTAAAAACAAATACTCTTAGGTTAGATCACAACAAATGGATTGTGGATAAGGACTATTGAATGTATACTTAGTTCCATGTTATTATGTGGTTAAACGAGAGAACAAAAATTTAGCTTAATGGCCAAAAAGTTTGATACGAATTAAGAGTATTTTTATTAGGGAATGTTAAATTGTTTAACGAGACATTTCTTAATCACCGATTCCGCTGTTGTAATTGACAAGCGAGAACTTGTCTATAATAATTTTTAACACGATTGAACGAATAGACTCGCTGAACTTTTGTCTCACTTTCAAGGCCGTTGTCATTTTGCGAAAAAGAACAACGTCTAGGTTCTTGCCCCACTACGGAAACAAGTACGAACTCTTTTTCTGTTCCGGCAAAGAGTCGCAAGTCCGCTTCCGCCGTCTGGAATCTTTCCTCACTTCCTGAAATAAGAATCGTCTGCAAAGAAGAAACATTTTCACAAATACCGTACTAATATAATACGTGATCTAAAAAAACGATTCAACTTTTCTGAATCTTGATATTTGCTTTTGAATTTTAATCTTTATGAAAAAAAAAAGAAACGGCAGTATATAAAGAATGTCTTGTAAGAACTGCAAGACTCACTTTGTATATTTTTCGATCTTAAGAAAATTAAAAAAAAAAACATTTCCTCGTAATGTTCCTAAACGAAAACCAAAAAAAGATTGATTCGTTGAGTTATACGAACATAATACGTAAAATTACACACTGATGACAACAAAGTTGAAATATTAAGTGGAAAACGCGCACCCCGATGTACAGTCTCTTTAAAATAAGCGTATTAACCCATTTCTTAAATACTATTTATGCAATCACAACAAAAATGATAACAAATGTTTATTATAATTTATTTTAGAACGCAATTGTAGTAATGTAAAGTCGCCACCGTTATTCATAATTGCCTTCGGCATCTCTGAGGCATATTTTCAGCGTATTCCCGGGGTAGAGATTTTCACGGCGATTTAATTTGTCGAACTAGCTGCTTTTTGGATTCTACTTTAGCTTTAACTTTATTTATCTTATACACATTTACTTTAAGATTGGTATTTGACGATTGTGGGGATCAGTCTAGCACATCGATGCAATTTTCGTTTTTTTTTTCACTGCATATGTAAAAGTAACTGCAATGTTTGAAATTATTATCTTCTTGGAGAACCCAGTATTCTTTTCCTGATTCAAATCACTTCTTGGCATATGTAATCAAGTATTTTTTAAATAAATTTTTAACATTCTTTCCGCATTATTGTTGCCAAGGAAGATTCAAACATCGGATCAAAAAAAGTCACATCGCGTTCTGGTAAGTCATTGACTGTTAACTCTTGGTAACGTTTTATCCACTTATGCACAAAGGGTTTCGACTTTTTCATACATTGATTCGCTTTTTCAAGCGATATTTTCGTCCCTTTTTAGTACAGGCATATAGAACATCGTTTCAAAGCGTACGTACAAAATGAGTGTCATGTAACGGACAAATTGTCCGTTCATAACAATAGCCGAGCTGCTGCTGTAGCCTTTGACAGAATGCGTCATAGAAAAAGGATCTCTTTATCTGTTTTTTAGATCAACGTTTTACTTCATACGCCTATTTTAAACTGACTGTATCAGAGTCTCATTTTTAATAAAGTTAACTGTCATATATCATTTTCGGCAAAAAACCTTTAACACGAACACCGCGTATTCATTATTGCAGTTTTTTAAATTATTAATTGTCCTCGGTAGACCGAATGTTCGTTCTATTCGTTGCGACCCTACATGCGCAATTTTGTAATCGGATTATTGAGTGCCGCGTACGAAACAACGTTTGGAAGCTCTAAAAAGAACAGAACTTTTATAAATTGCAAATATACGCATTTGAGAGAAGAAATTATAATAACAGGCGTTACAATATTCTTCTGAAATTTTATGAAATTTTCTTCCCAATTGGATGTGAAAACTCCAACGCATCAATAAGGATTATTTTAAGTGCAAATGTAATTAAAAGTTATTTAGATAAATTAACTTTAATTCGCATAAATTACAGTCTAAAATATTTATTAGAAAAGTGGATTAATTGCTTTTATTTGGTTTGATTTCCATTGACAAAATCTAGCTAATGTTTCATTTTTGGAAAACTTTAAAATGTAATATCGATAACTATAATTTTATAATCTTAAAACATTAAAATATTAAAACCTAAAAACTGTGTTATATCAAAATATGATTATTCTCTGACAATTAGAAAAAACTAAATATAGAAAATGAGAAAAAATATTTCAAAGACGCGTATCAGATTATATGGTAATATAGTAGAATAATCATGCGTGTCATACATGTCAGACAATAATATTCGTTCAACTTCGGAAGTAAGGATGGATGAACTGACGGCCTGAGAAACGTACAGAATCGGAAACTTGAAAACTTGCGCGCGAGGAGGCAATGACTTTTATGCGGATACGCAAATATAACGGAGTTTCTCCGGACTCGCGGCAGCGCGATGTATCTGCAGGAAGAAAGCAGGTTTATTCGCCGAACTTATAATGGCCTGACTTCGAAGCGGATTTTATCCTCGTTACCGGTAAAAACGTATTGTTCGAAAGTGCATTAGCTCTCGGGGATTCGAACACGTTGCGCAACCCGGGACGATACCAAGATTGTTTCGTTTTCCGCCGTAAAGGGGGACTGGCATTGTGCCTCTGCAGTGAGCTTGGCAATATTGTTGCGTCGGAAATTTACCTCGCTTCTTCAGGACCACTCACGAAAACATAAAACTATGATATCCTCGGTGATATCTTTGTCGCTATTAACGCCCAAGACCGAATGTTTCTTCTATCAATGGGACCATGTAATCGGAGCGCGTTGGTCCAATCGCGAATAACTCGTATTTAGCAATTGATACCGGCGTGCACACAAAAGAAACGGTCCTATGGTTGCTGTATATACTACATTAGAAACGTGATCCTAAGAATATTTCGGTGCCAGTCTTTCAATTAGCTTGTAACGACACCGAAATTCGTTGTACTTCGTGGATATCACGTATAATGCATACACACGGGAAATGTTTTTATAGACGTCAGTATATGTATGCGGTTAATCAGGGGAGAACAAACTTTTCATCCCGCGGAGATTTCGTCAATTCTTAATATGTCGTATCATAATCTTCGCACTAATACGTGATAAAATAACTTTTGCCATTGGGCACTAATCTTCAAGAGATCACTGTATGAAAGTTTTCCGTCATAGGTGTAGTTGTAAACACCTGGCAATGTCGAATGTCACGCATTTTTATCTCACTTTTCCTTCGGTAGTTCTTTTTTAATTTAGAATCAAGTGAGTAATTAATGAATTATTAGGTTAAAAAGTAAATAAAATTAAAGTTACATACTTTATTATACATAAAAAGTTATAATTATTACAATTATATATATTAATTGTTGTTGTCAGAATATTACTGAAAACTAAAAACAAGAATTTTTATATGAATTGGGGTGATAATTGTCGTAAAAACATTCGAAACAAAATACTGATGCTTTATACTAAACATATTGAATAAAAACAACATCTTTACATGTTCAGTATTGATAAAAGGAAGCATACTTTATTAATATTTAAAATTTTTCATTGATACTTCATAAATATTGAAAATCAGTTGTTCATCAATTAATTTCAATGCGTAGCATGAATATTAAATTATTGGCATAAAACTTGGTGCACTAATATAGCGCTATTATATAAAAGATTTTTAAGGAACGCTCTCTTTCTCCATTCAGAAACAAATTTTTTTGTTATTGACACTTTTGGGAAAATGAAACAGGGATTTTACTTTTACAATAACATTTTTGAAGATAAAACAGGAGGGGCGTGTTGCAAAATTAAAATCATTCTATTCAAATACACATCTATTTGCCAAACTTGCGTATTTTTATCATCAAATAAAAAATTTTATTGAACACAAAACGCTCTTGCTTTGTTAGCACAAAAACGTGAATTAGTCACTCGAGAGGACGCATTTATTAAAAAAGAACGCAATTTTATTCTCCCCTTGTGCATCAATTTAGCATACCAATTTTTATGCCAATGATTTTAATATGCGTGGTACGTATCAAAATTAATTGGCGAGGAATCATCAAAATTTTTAAATATTAATAAGTGTACTTCCATTTATTAATAGTGAACTAACCGTGTAAAGATGTTGCTTTGATTGTGCTTTTTTGACAATGGATAACATTTAAACGACGATCAACATAATTGTAATAATTTTAATTTTATATAATAAAAGTATGTAAATTATTTTAATTTTATTTATTTTTTTAGTCTAATAATTCATTAATTACTTACTCTCGAAAACTAATACCCGATGGCCATAATTATTTCATCACGTATTAATGAGAGAAGCGTATAATATAATGTAATAAAAATTTAATAAAATTTGCGAGATCAAAGGTTAGTCTTCTCCTTGTAAACAAAGAAAACGATTGAAAGAGTGTAGATTAAGTGTTACTCGTCACTCTCTATAGACACATTTTCATAAGTCTGTACATTTTCGCCGAATTAGTGTTGCGAACTGTGTCGAAAAATTTTATTTGCCATTGTACGCATTTAATAAAAGGACAAAAAAGCACTCAGAAGCGAGTGACGGATCGTGCATGAACGACCTACATTAATTACACTTTTTTGGTTAAACGAATTCTTACACCGAATCGCTTAGCAATTGTGGATCTTTTGGATATTGCCTCAATAACTCATTAATCATGATTCCTTTTTTAGTTCTTAGTTATCTTTGGCATCGCATTTTAAAAGAGCAATTTTAATTAATACTTGAGTTAATGGGCGCTAATTACTCTACCAAGAGAAAAAAACTCTTTCACGCCGTCTTGTTCGCCACTTTGTTACACAAACCGGTTACCTTGCTTAAATTTCACCTGTCTCGACGTTTCCTTTGCTTTTCAAACCCACAGGGTTTGTATCTCGCGTTTGTGTCCACGGAATCGGAAATGTACATAATGGTCTGACGTTCTGTATGATTTAATAATTTAATAATATTGTTGTGTTTTAAAGGGGAACTGTTGAATAAAAAATAATTAACTGAAATTATGATTATTATCAACAGAAATTATGATTATTAAAAAAACAGTGTATAAAATAAAAATTACAGGAAAAACAAATTAACTTCCACAGCATATTGAAGAATCAACGACCTGAAGCGTAAGTATTTTTAAAATATCTGCTAAAACATTTTTGTATTTAATATTCTTATTAGACACACGGTATGCCTAGTATACATTCGTAATATATTCGATAATCGATGTATAAAGTTCGGCTCTGTGTAATTATTTCCATAATTATTATCTTCGTAACACAAAGCGTAGCTAGGAGGAAACTTTCCGTTACCAGGCAATAATTTCCATCGCAAATGTAATTATTAACGCTGTCGGGCATTATATACGGTGCAGTTCATTATATGGGAATTAATAAATTTAATGACAGTTCCAGCGTGCGTCATATCACGGTGTAACCGGTAGCGACGCATTAGTATACTACCTCCATCAACGAGGCACGCATCCAATTGGAAAGTCGATAGACTCTGTTATGTGACACGCGATCATACGTTCCGTTTCACAAGCTCTAGATACAATGCGATTTTTTTTTAATGTATATTTCACTTCTGAATCACGATGCGTATTTTTTATGACTGAGCATAAATTTCAGTGGCAATAGAAACATTCGGTGGCGCAACGTGACTCAATGGCGGTCCAGTGGATCGGACATCGAAGTATCAAAAATGTATCAAAGTGAGTATTAAATCAATAGGTATGTGTGTGCGGTATCGATATCACTATTCATTCAATGAATTAATAAATGTAACTATTCATTCGTAAAATAAGCTTGTGTCAGATTAAAATTTTTTACTTTAATGGATATCGTATTTGACGTTTTTTTTATAATATTCCGTCAAATCGGATTAATAATACAGGATAACCAATGAGATTGTGTTTGAAAATAAACTTATATTTTTCCTCTTCTGTTTTGACGATCGTTTTCCTAATTGAGATTGGATGTCCGAGAAGCGTCTTCAATTTTATTTAATCCATTGTGCAAGTCAATTTATGAGCGTCAACATGAATGTATTCGAAGAAAAAGTGTTTTTATTGAATGATTCTACAGCAGAGGCGAAAACTATACAGAAGCACATCGTAAATTCCGTAGTATAAATATGAATCTAAAAAAGTTTTCAGCGAAGCTACACTTTGAATGAAATACGCTTTTGACATTTTTCTTATTCTCCTCATAATCCGTTTTTCTCATAATCGTGCTATATATATGGTATATATTTATTTTACTATATTTTTTACATAATTATAAATAATTTTGATATGTACAGTGCATTGAATGATCGTAAAAGTTATGTATCCGGTTTATCTCGTAACATTATAATAGGAAAAACAATTGATGACATCAAAATATATTTTGAAGAAAATCCGAATATCTCCGTTCAGAAAACGACTCAAGCTATAAGTTTAAAGCGAGAAACTCTCTGAAAGGTTTTAAGAGACGTCATCAAAATGTATCAGCACGAAATCAATACGCATCAGTTGCTAACTGTAACAGCTGTAGAGAAAAGAATTCAATTTTGCAAAATGATGAAAAATATTAATTTTGCATATAGAGATCTGGAATGGCCTTCTTACTCATTCGAATTTAGATTCATTTGTACGATATTGAATGATATGTTATACGATTTTTTTCTGTGGGATATTAAAGAAAAATGTTATGCCGAATGATCACTGATGAACTCAAAGAAAATATTCGAAAGTTTATTCATGGAATTTTCCTAGTTAGATTATGTATTTAAAAAATCAAAAATCATTGCAGTTCCGAGTAATTCCGATATTTCAAAAACACATATTATTAAATCATACATATATTATTAAATCATATAAATTAATTTATAGCACTTTTTTCATAAAACTTGTTATATTATTCTGATAATACATATTATTAAAAATTATTATAATATATAAATTTTTGACCATATTAGTAATAAAATTGAAAAGTTTTCTCTACAATACATGACGTTTTATTCATTTTGTTCGGATTACATATTACAAAATAATAATAATTTTATTTTCAACACAATTTTCATAATTACCCTGCATAACCCAAATTACAACAACACAAAAAATTATGTAAATACGAAAATTACAAAAGAGAGAATTAATAATAAAATAAACTGAAAACTCTCTACAAACGTAAAATTTATAAATTATTAAACAAAAAGTTGGTTTAGAAAGTTGTTTGTTACAATTTTATCTCTTTCGCTTCCCGATATAATTTTCCGCAATAGTTTCGATGAGCTAACATAGGTTCGATTAGTGGTGCCACTATCAGTGGAACATATATGAATCGGGAATATATACTCGTACAAACAGTACGGTAATTCCGTCAGTTAGTACTTGGTTAATACAATAGGTCAATCGTATGCACACACACAACGGACGCCGGTACAGACAGACATATCGAAATTCCTATATCTATATGCGTAACTAACGTTGGCAAGCCATAACAATGTGCGTACGTTGCATTGCCGAAGTAATCACGTATATCGCATTGTCATAAGTATCCGTACGAGCGAGCAGATTCTAATGCATCAACCGGAATATGAAGGGGACTGTTGAAATTGTACTGCTCCAATTAATATCTAAAGCGGCAGATAATTCACAGCCCCGCTTATCCGACATTCGAATTCTATGCGTAGCAGCTTTCGGCGAAGCAGTATTTCGGAGATCTCTCTCAATGGTTGTTTCACTTCGTGTTATTTCGAGAAACTCATCCGCGGATAACGATAAGCAAATGTTTGTCTCGGAGTTAGTAGCGGCGCCTAATCCGCGCCATGAAAATCGTGACAAACACCGGAAGGAAAATCAATATAAATGTAAATAATGCGCAAGACGCGGTTGGCAAACAGTTAGCACTTTCGTCATCTTACGTATTCATTTGAAATTTTACCTTGGCTACACTGTATAAGTAACTGCATCCGCAAACATGTGGTAGAAAAATCAACTGTGTACTAAAGTAATTGAATAAGGAATGTTTCTTTTTTGCGTCTATGGTGCTCCAATATTTGTTAAAATCAGTTGTAAAAAAAAGAACAACTACGTTTTGCATCACAAAGTATCACATTACATTAATAAATCACATTATGAATCAGTTATTGAATAAAAGTTGAGAAGTTTCTAAATTAACACGGGAATTAGTACAGAAAGTAAAACGTTTGCAATTTATTACAAGATATATGTTTTATCAGAAATTAATAAGACTTAATGTAATAATAAAACAAATATATTATCCTCTTATTAATATATTGTAACAAAACTGCAAACTTGTTCAGAAACTTAGCATTATGTGCATGTGTAAACTATGTTTAATTATCTGACACACTTCAACGTAGTTAAATCTAATTTGCTAGTTGACGAAGCTAACTAGCAGACTTTGGTAAGTACTTATATATTAAATGATTCAATCTCCGTTCTGTCGTTCGGTTTAACGCGTATGTTTCGTGATGCAATAAATCTGGACCAATGAGAGCTTTTAGCAATTATCAGCGAATCGTATGACCTAGAAGTATAACGCTTTTACTGCGCTGTAAAGCATGTGCTGAACATTGAAATCAGTATTAACAATCTTCCTCATTCGCCGGTGTACTCCGAGTCACGGTGTTTCATCTCACCACAAGCTCCACGGACAAAGCACTCAAGCGAAATTTCATTTAACTGCGAAATTAGGCACCGTGGTTGAATTACTTTTCGGGCGAAAAGCACTCGTGTATGGCAGTTTGTCAAAACTACAGTCCCCTTTGACGCCACTCGGACGACGTAATCAAGGGTGATGAAACATTAGGGTCGCTTAGAACGTCGACCGGGAGACAACGTAAGCTAGCATGGGTATTTTTTTAATACAACTTTAAAATAGCAAAATTATTAGAATATATCTTTCATTTGAAATATACACATGTATTATGTAATGATGTTGATATTAAAAAATTAATTACAACGAATTTTCAACATAAAATAATTATTAAACTTTACTTTTTCTTAAAATATAAAAATTCTCAATTAAGCGAAAATTATTTCAGGCGTTATTTGCATTAACGAAAACAAAGCGTAATAATAATTCGTTCGCCAAAATAAATAAAAAACACAAAAAATAAGTACATTATTCATATATTATATTATTTATATTTTCTTTATATTTTTAATAAGTTTTTAGATAAATTTTTTAAGAAAAAAAATAATAACGCAATCATTTTATTTAATTAAACTGTTATAATAATTTAAATACCTTGTGTTGTAAAAACATAATACGACAAAATTCAAAAAATCTTGCTTAATTAAAGAATATAAGAAAGTATAAAATAGCATTTTTTTATTCTTATATATGTAATATCATTTTAAATCCGAAAATATCTTTCTATTCAATTTATTTTAAATTGGTACAATCTTCCAGAATTAATATGCTGCAATTTTAATATACAGTGATTTCTATTTTGAAAATATAGAACTTATTTTTGTAATTGTAATACAATTGTAATACAATAAATAATATCTTGCGAAAAGCAACATTTCCTTACATTTTTCCACAACAGTATTTCTTAACTTCTAAATGAAACTAAGATCATCTATCTACAATTTTTTATGTAAAAATATATCGATCTGCAATTTCAATGAAATATTTTAAGAACGGAGATCTCGGACAAAATAAATTTTTTTCGCATTTAATCGATGATATCATAAATTAGTTGACCAAGATAATTTTACATTCATTAAAAGTGCTATAAAATCTTAACTTTCCAACGAGACCGAGATTATTTCGCTGTAATTTTCTTGTATAAAAATCTAAATACGATTATATCGATCACAATCTCAAGACCGTATATAGAAGATCAGCACACACGTTTTATCGAAGGCAGCATATTGTATTTCAAACATACTGCTTTTATATCTTTTTTTTTTCATAATCGGTCATCTGAATTACTAGCAAAAAATGCGCGCAGTGTTCTTTTATGTATGCATTCTGAATTTTCAAAATGACTGTTGAAATTGGTCATCTGCGTTTCACGTTTCAAATAACTATATTTAATACATGTGCTAGTATTATGTGTATATGTGTGTTCTCATCAGGATCAACATACATACAATACCTATGCAATACTACACACATGTACAATAAAAAAATAAAAAAATAAAAAATTTGGAAATATAAAACATAAATGTTATTGTATAATATCTGGTGCAAAACAATATTCGGAAATTTTCAATTTGCATGTGTCATAAACATGTGTGTAAATAGAAAGAAGATTGCATAACGTATTTAAATTAAATTACTTAATATAAAATTATTAAATATTTATTACATGGTACGTTAATAGTGGTCTAATCTTTTGGAATCCGTTTATCCGTATTATCTATAATTTGGTTTTATGTCTCTTGAAAAAGAACAAAATGACATGACAGCTCGGAACACCGTGTAATCGTAATTGTGAACCAATGTTGCAAATATTTTATACGATGATGAATTATATAAGTCCGTTCCAACATCGCGTTAAATAAGGTTGAAAATGTCGCGCAGAGCAAAAATTAGACTGAGGAAAATCAATGTTTAAATATTTAAAAATCGCTAACACGATGTGACGAGTTATACTCGAACTGAATATTAACTTTCCTCGAAATTATTTTTAATCTGTGACATTTTCAACATTATCTACGTGGTATTCGAATAGACTTTTATATACTTGATTATCACCTTTTGTACTTTGGTTGAATTACTGCGCAAGAACGTCTGGAAATGTTCCAAGAAAAGGAAGACTTATCAGAGTGCTCTTTGAGGTGCGAAACAACCCTCTCTAGTATTACATAATTGCACTGATGATGGCGCAAAGCAAAACGCTCGCGAACTTTGGACCTTAATTATAATGAAATTTCATTAAAGAAATAATTGTTGCAGAAATCACGCATTAATAACTGCGGATAATTCTTACAGCCTTCTGTTCTCCTGTTTACTTAATAATTTTATATTTGAAGGACCATAGAGTTCATTTTATTTCATATTTTTATATTCTTCTTCGCATGTTCGAAAAAGTTTAGACTGCGCGTGCCAAAACTGGATCTAATAATATGGATTTATGCGAAATAAATTATGATAATCCCAACTGAAATTACATATTTCATATTCTCGCCGACGACACGAAAACCACTCTCACACAACCATGATTAGCATAGAAAAAGGGCTTATCTTACGTCCGTCGTTTCACGGAGTAACTTTTACCGTCGGACACGACGGATTTGTAAAGCTAAATTTAATTTGAAAAGCAGATTTATGTGCCACGCCGCGCTCTTCTTACGCCGAAACTGTTCCTCGTTTCTTAATTACGTCTCCAGATCTGCTCTTGCCGTTTTACGATTCGCATTTATCACGAGCCTCGTAAGATTCCAAGTGAAAATATACTGCCGAGAAACAAGAGGTGGGCGGAAGAAGGTGCTAGAAGAGAGAGAGGGATGGAAACTGCACCGCCGTTCGTTAAGACGTTTAATTTTATATGGCTCCTGCGAGGAACCACCGCGGCCCTCTACGTTATTTATTTTCTCACGAGAGACACACTCTGTTGCGGCGATCAGGCAACAAAAACTCAAATACGGTCCCAAGCAAGCTCCGATTAATGTTTAATTACGAGCAAATAATTCTCAATCCTATCATTCCTAGGCGTTATTTCTTTTTCTACTTTGGCACTTAAATCGTTGGAGCGTATCGAAAAGAACGGATACAAAAACTCGAGCGATTCCTTTTTGAACCAGTTTAAACTTTAAATTAATGAGTAATACGTACAAAGGTAGAAACTTTTGCTTCTCGTGATCACGATTGGAATGATACTTTCATTAATTATATAAAAAATGCTATTTTTTACGCATGTAATAATACAACGAATTTTTATTAAAAATACGCTCCTGCAATTATAGATTCATAACTACGATGCTTCGTATTTATTACCGTAGCAAAATAGGTGCTCTGCAATCAATGAAACAAATAAAAAAAAATTTAATATATTTAATTACATTTTTAAATAAAAAAGTTCTAATCAAAAGTGTATAAAAATTAGATCAAAAAAATATCAATTAATTTGCAATTTATTATTTTGTCTTATTATTTTAATGTTTTTCTTGAACAATTATTTATTGGTGATGGAATTCAACGAGTAGTGCCCTAGTTGAAACAGTTAACGAATGAAAACATTGTTTATTTTTTTGTACCTCCTATTTATTTTGACGAATGAATTATTTTTACGCTTTGTTTTTATTAATGGAAATAACATCTAGAATAATTTGCACTATAGTTGAAAATTGTTATATTTTAAGAAAAAGTTACATTACTACATGTTGAAATTTAAATTAGTTGTTAACAATTAATTTCTCAATACAAATTGATTATTATATGTACGTATATTTTGAGAGAAAGATATAGTCTAGTAATTTTATTATTTTAAAGTCGTAGAAAAAAACCATGCTAGCTTACGCTTTTTCTTTAATCAATATTCTAAGCAATGTCAACGGGAAATAGTATGTGAGGCAATATTTTATCAAAAATAAAACGACATTAAATTAATTTAAAAGTAACAATGCGAAATCATCAGAATTTTTATCAACTGTAATCTCGAGAAGATACATTAAATATCCATTATAAAAGCTGTATATTAAAAGCTGATGTCAAGTCCCCTCAATGACATCATCGTAATCTTTATAAAGTTTAATTACTGCGCAGTCAGCAATTGCCGAGGAAAAAGGATTGTACTAATCGGCAATTCCATTGAAGCGAAGGGGCAGGCGACATTCTTTAACGCACCGAGATAAATCTGTGGGATGTGCTTGTTAAATGAATCTCGAGGGAATGACCTCCCATTGTGTTTCTTTGGTAGGCGTGTCGTTATGCGTCCGCGCAGCAGAATTCGGAACAAACTTTTCTTTCAGGCGTTATCGTTAATGAAAAGAAAAGAATAATGGATGACTATAATCTTTGTTAATTGAAACTAACAAATATCGTCGTTCACGTGGAATATTTTATCAAATCACTCGTGCTTATTTCTGCTGTCATTTAAGTAAAAACATAAAAACAACAAGGATTGTTCTTGAAACGTTAAATAGAAATGGTCATCAAGCCTAATGCCTTTTTCTTAATCCACTTAGCTCTGAACGTTTTGCAGTTGTCGTCTCGTAAAGAACGATGCATTACATTTCTTCGTTAGTTTTCCTTTCTAATACTCACAACCTACTTGCTCCATCGTTTGTTAATAGCTATTGCAGCTGATCTTACTTCCGCTGCATCTTATTTTTCACATAAATGATAATATGCTTCTGCTCCTCAGCCAAAATATATACGTGAGAAACAATTGTAATACGTGATTTAACGCGGTGAACGCATCGGTCGGTGCGCAGAGAATAAAAAATTTAATAAAAAATGCACCGGAGATAAAGAGGTGGAGGATGGTTTGATAGCATATAAAATTAAATCCATTACACACAATCGCATTACACGGTTGCGCACGGCCACGGATTAACAATAAAATCTCTGGTGAGCTTTCAGTTTTCGCCATCGCGCGCGAACGATGCTGCGTCGGGTAAATTGAAAGAAAAATTAAACTCAAATATTTATTAATATCAGCGCGTGTATTCATTTTTAGAATCCTCCCAAATAAATTATTAAACAGGCGCATCACGGAATTATTAAAATGCAACAAACATATAATATTTTGTACGTGAATGATAATAAATCGTCATTTATTAAACGAATGTTTGTCGTTCGTCCATTTCCTTTATCATTGCTTTTATAAATACATATTTCTCTATTGATCACTGCAGGCATTACTTATTAATACCGGAATATATTGATCCTGTTAAAATTTATGTTTTCGCAATGCCTTTTTAAATCTAGCTTTATGAGGGGGGCGGGAGAGAGGGAGAAAGGACGATAAAAAAATCAGATAGACTAAAATGGACTTTTCATCTTTATCTACTTGTTTTACTATCTTTTTTTTATCAGAAAAAATATCTCCTTCAGAATATAACTCCTGAAAAAGTCACGATCTTTCCTATACAAGGAAAGATTGAAAGACGCCCCGTTAAGAAACTCGTAAAGTAACGCGTAGCTATACGCGTGACATCGGCCCTTCGAAAGCATAGTGCATATCCAACTTATCTTCATTCCAGCAGTGTGTGCCTCACCCTTACCCGTCCATTTATCCCGTCCATGTATCCGCTTCACCCTCGATCCGGATTTTACTCGCCGGAGCCACTTCGACTTTGCCCTTTCGAGTATCAAGGCGCTTTTTCAAGCGCCCTGTGAATTATTCGCTGCTCGATATCTCATCCTCGCACCCTTTTCTCCACCTTGGCTACTTCCGGTGGGAACTCATCAGACGTTCCGGCGTAGATTAAATTCACGCAAGTATCGGGGCCGCTACGAGAGAACGAGCGCGGGTAACTTTCATTAAAGCTCCTTTCCGACGCGGCTAATCGCATTTGTGGGTGAACCCCACTCTCGCCCTGTTCGAGAATTCTGGAAAACTCGAGGACATGTCTATACCCGCCATTCACACTACCGTCGTATTCTCTTCTCAATATTTAACCACATTTTACACATCATATCTCATTGTAAGACATATAAAATCGACATTCATAGTGTCACAATCGACACATCTTATAATACTGACTTTAGCTATAATGATAATAGATTTAACTAATCTAAAATTGATTTATATAATTTTCTTTTTCGTATCTTATAATACAGTAAATTATCTTTTATTATTATATATTTTTATAAATTAGAACTTTATTGTAAGTACATGAAAAGAATATTAAGATATATATATATATATATATATATAGTCATTATTCTTTTGCTGTTAACGGCATAACATAATTATTGCTGGACGTTTTCAAGAAATTAATTTTATTTTGCAACATGTTTATTTCGTCCGCAATGCTTCGTGAACTATGTGCGAATTATCGATACGAGTGTTTGCACTCCTCGATGCTGTTTGAACTGTGGTTGTTCCGTGGGGAAGAAGCATTCTCCCAGCTATTTATCAGCACCAGCAGCTTGCTCTGGCAACATTTACGACCCTCTTAATCCGCGGTTCCATTAACGCGCGGCATACGCCGTGGCGAAGTGTGGTGCATTAGGTTGAAGTCAACCATAAAACTCTGTGGAGACGTTTAACATCCATTGTTTTAGGTTTTAAGTTACACATGGCGAGCTCGCCCGCTAGGTATTTGTCTCGCCACTAATTAAAGTCGTCGTTAAGAGCCCATTACGCATCATCACCGCGTTTTCTTTCATAACAGCTTTAATGATGCGTCGATAAACTGAAGGACTACGTTTAATTGATCATTTCATCAATTTGCCTATGGTCGTAATAAACTTTGCAAAGAGAGACGCGTTTATAAGATCGCATCGAGTAGCTTGCAACTCGTACTCATCGCTACTCGTTTTTCCAACGGCAATTAACATTAATGTTTACAATGATATGTTTAATTGTACAATTGTATCACATGTGTGATCCAAAATTGTGCTCGAGTTCAGGTTATTAATAATGATATTTAGATACGAAAATTGAAACTATAAAATATCAAATAATAAGAAATGCATTACAGTATTGTACTACATTTTACGTAAAATAAACTAATACTCCTTTCTTGTTACTGAATGCGAATACAATAGTTTTCTTCAGTTTAATACGCGACTCAGATTCTTGAACCAAATAAATATTTTTATTTGGTACACATGCGGTAACTTTTTTCGATTCAGTCTCTTCTTATCGTTTTAGAACGCGAAAACATCTCGGAAGAAGCAATTTGATAAATGGTGCTGCGTTACTCGATAGTCTACTACCAAATCGATCGTACAGTTTCAAATACGAATCATTTTGTATGTTGTTCGATACAGTGCATGCTTTCCGAAAAACGAATAATATTCGTAAATATAAACGAAACGCAAACCGTCCGTAAGGCTCGATAAAGGAGAACTATCAATTTCGCGTACATTTCCGAAGCGTATATCACACTTGAAATATAACATAAGACTAAAAATTTAGAATTACTTTGACTAAAATTTGTAATTAATACCTATAAGTACAAAGGCCGCTGCGCTACATGTATGAATTATTATATCTCGTGATAAAAATTCAGTGATATCACGAACCGGGGCCAATGACTGATTGCAAACTAATTTGAATCGAGCTAGCGACCAATAGGTTATAATTATCCGGAGACTCACGTAATTGGCCTGACCGCTGCAATCATGTTGACCTACACGTATCCAGCTGTAATTTAAAGTAATGCGATTTAGTTTGTAATCAGCATTTCCCATTAAAACACCTCGAATGTCGGTGAACGCATTCAAGCCAATGTAACAAGCTCTCTGCGGTTTTAAGCTGCCTGATTAATTAGTTACTGATAAATGGTACAGCGATCGCGAAAGAAGATATAAAACTCGCGCGTTACTACTTCGCTAAAAACACGATATATAAATTGTGAAAAAGGGAAAGAGCGTTTGCTGTGAAGTTGGGATTTCCGCAAAAGTCCGGAAATTTAAGTAACACGTGATGTACCCAGATCCGAATGAAACTGTCCCGAGTGGTCGCCGCGCCCATCCTTTCCGCGTGGATTTAAGCAGCTGCATCAGAATCCGCCGGTTTCCTTTGAATTCTTCATGACGCTTTAGTGCACTTGTACACCAATGGTCATTACAGCCACGTTGAAATTGCAGTTCGTCGACACTTCCTGTTCTTATCGTCCTGCATTCGCATATCATTTCGTGCGCGCCTCGAATTAGAAATTATTTCTACTCCACTGCATCAGTTCGTACTGTCAAAAGTTACGATTCGTAATTTCCGTGAACTAAAGTGAATAATATTTTTAATGTAATCCACCATTTCCATTTAACTCGAAGTCCATTTGCTCGAAGTTTATTTTTAGAATTTATATCATCTCGCGTATTAAGATTGCGTAGGAATAATAAATAAAAATAACGAAAGTTAGTTACTTTAAAACACCGTGGAAAAAGTGCTCTATGCGATAATTTCGTTATCGCTCTCGGTGATAAAAGTAATAATCAGAAGCGAGCGATTTGTTGCCGTGGGACTCCCGCCCCCACTCCGCCTACCTCGTGTTATTCCCGCGTAATAAATTTAATCTGCAATTTTGCCATTACATGAGCTCGTTAACGGTTACGTAAGGATAATGTTTTCCGGGACAACCCGCCGGAGACTGTCTCGACGCATCGACGAAGCGTTACGTGCTGTTATTGCGAACTTGTTCGATATTCCATTACGTGCCAACTATCGAGCCGACTTCTCTCGGGTGCACGTCCATGTATTTCTGAAAACTCGTTTACAGTTACTTACGACGATGGATGAGAGTCGCCCACTCAAGGCAGAACGTTATCCATACGTATTCCATAAACGTATTTCACGCGGGAGAAATAAAAACGAACGAGATCGAACGGCGACAGTGTTGCGCCCTTGCTTCATGCAGTAGTATAAGGGCATCACTGATCAGACGAGATCGTCTATCGCGCGCGGCGTAATAGAATCACGAGTATAAATGTTGACTATAAACTAACATAATTTCTCTTCCGTCGACACGTTTACTATACGTTTTTGGTAGTGTTCTGAAATTAGTTTCTCTTCAGACACTTTGTATACATACGCATCTGTGATTTTTTTCAATAAATATCAAACGTGCAACAAATCAGGAAGCATTTATATGGACATCACGTGCATCACGTATTCTGTTTATATTCTGTTAAAAGGTATTTATAAATAACACAGTAGAATCAAATTATTTGACTATATGTCATTTTGTTTTTAATTGTTATTTAATCTAAATTCTAATTCTCAATGGGAGAGATGTCGAGCGCGCACTATTTAAATTATTTTATTATTATATTTTTCATTTGGTACTGATTTTTATGAAAACAAATGAAAATATTTAACCGTTCATCAATAACAAATTAATTTATTGTAAACTCTTTTGCAACGTGCTACAAAAAATTTAGACAATCGATTGCGTGTGAGTCTCGTAAATTGTGTCAAAATGCTTTAAAAATATTGAATTTATAAATTAAAATAATTAAAAATATAAGGTATTATTAAGTAATACTTATTTTATATTATCAATTTATTGAAAAAGAATTGTATTCAATAATTCAAAAATAACAATAATGAAAAGGTAAGAACGTCAAAATAAAATTGTCTTGAATTTATTTTTGCAATATTTTTATTTACATTAGTAGTTAGTAGTTTTACGTTTATCACTTGTCAGCTTTATGTTAATATTATTTATTGTACAATAATAAAATTTTTTGGTAGTACAATTTAAGAAAAAAACTTGATAAATTTTATAAAAATGTCGATTTTATCTTTATAATGATTGCAAATATGTATATACACAGTGAATGTAAAATATTTTACAATAAATTTTATGATCATATAAAAACTGCATAATTACATTACTAGCAGCTACATAAAGTGATTAAAAATTAACATCATCAATTGTATCTGACTTTTGTGTTATTAGCACACACAAAACAGAATGTAAATTGTAATGTATTGAAATTTTGTCTATACTACTTATTTGCCATTTATTTTATATTTTTATTTTATATTTTAAATATAGATTATATTAAGTAAAATATTTAAAAAAAGTACAATTTAGGAAACTGATACGCATTTAGTAACTTTTTCTTTCCAAATCACTTATAAAATTTTCAAACTTTGAACATCGATCGATAAAATTAATTTAAAACGGTGTCCGAAATTCAAAAGATTCTCAAATATTAATATCATTATTTTTAAGCTTTAAATTACTTATGTTATTAATGTGCTAATTATTAAATTTTGTCGTTCTGCACTCAGTAGATTACTCGAGAGATAGCGCAAACATATTTCATCTCTGAAAGTAGACGTGCACTGCTCCTCTGACGTTCTTGATCAATCAAGAGCCCAGATAGCTCGGCGCGAGTACACCGAGTTGACCTCTCGGGGTTTCACGTCGCGACAGCGAGATCATCTTAAAAGACGAACCTCAGAAGTAGCCAAGTTTCCTCGAAGACGGGCACGTAACGGAGTGCTTTTTAGAGCAATGTCTGTCCCAGCTTATGCACTTTCGTAAGTCGGTAAAGTCGTAATAAGCTAACAAAATTCATAACAACAATCTTTCCTGACAAAAAAACTTTTTTATTAAATTGATAGCAATTAAAACGCGGATATTACGTCTCGCTTCATTTTCATATGTCGCGGCATAATACGATCGCGATCGCTCTCGTTCGCGGGAGAGAGTATCGAAATATTACATTAAATATACAATTACACGCGTCGTCGGTCGCCACGTGTTACGCAAAGGAAACTTCCGAGGACGGGAAACACGTAGAACGTCGATTCCCAATCGATGAATCATTCATGCCAGGCTCTGGTAACGCGGCGCATTTAAAATTCTCATGCTCGATCCGTCCGCGTTCCCGATATAATTCCCTTCTTCCTGCCGTTCTATCTACCTAGCCCGGTGTGGGCACACTCGCGCGCGTGCACACGCTGCAGATAAGAACGATTATAAGGTCGCTCATTACCATTTTCCCTCGCGCCGGGGGTGGCCGTTTATGCCGAGAGAATAATAGTGCAATCAAAGTCAACGACAGGCGGATCTTATCGGCGCACGAGGAGCATTTAAATATACCCTCGTTGTTCTCGCGGAATGTTCGCATTCGGCCGCGCCCAGACGGTCGCCGACTCACGAGTTTTAGCCCTTATCTGACGTGGACTTAACTCGATCTCTCGGGCTTACGGACGTGCCAAAGGCTGAGACGAAATCGATATCGCCGGGATACCGGAACTTCCATCCCTCATCTTGTCGTCGATACGAAAATCAGTTTGCGACGGAAACCTCGCGTGCGTTACTAAACCCCATATTTAAATGACCACCGCGTATCAAAATGCGGTGACAGCATTTTAATTCACCGCGATAATGTCCACGATAAATAGGTAGCGCTAAATAAACGCCACTAAACCCGCACCGCGATTGGCGGCACGTGAGACTTAAGAAGAAATGTAGATCCCTCGAAACGACGATCTCGCAACGTCTCTCTGTTCGAGGAAACATCCGAAAAGGCGCTGCGGAGAAGTGAGTTGGACGGTCGTGCGATAGCTCGCACGGAAACGAAGCCATTTTTAGTAGGTTGTAAAAAAAACTCGTCAAACCGGAGTGTTAAAACATCCTCGAATTGCCGGCGTCAAAGTGGAAAGGTGGCGCGAGAAGCGGCGCGCCGAAGCTGCGTGTAAGAAGGAAGAGGAGTGGACGCGAAGCCAATGAATGCCAGGAAGTAAGAAACAAACAGGAGAAAGACGGGCACGATGCGAGAGATACGCCTCGGGACAGTTGCTGTGCGAACTGGAAACGAAGGTGCATTGCGAGAAGCAGCGCCGGGCGATCGAAAAGAACGAAAATATCACGCCGGACACTAGCGATAGGCCGCGATAAGCGTTATTCTAGTTAAAGCGGACTAGTTTGCCCAAAGGCAATTACCCGAGTGTCCGTGAGATGCGGCCGTCTCGATACTCTAGCTGAATATTCGCGCGATGCGGGCGAAAGACGATGAGATAGATCGCGCCAAGTAATCAAAGGCGATCCGTCATCATCAGGAACGAACGGAGGGGGTGAATGCGACCGCGATGCAACGTTGGTGTACCTTTACTTTGGCTGTATCGTCCGCGTTAACCGCGTGCATATCACCTGCATAGTCTGAGCGAAGGGTCCTTATCACCTCTTTCGTATACGCTCGCCTGGTAGATAAGAGCCGGCCCCATGCACACGTGTATCTGTTACACCGTGATAGTCTGCCGCATACACGTTTACCTCTTGCGGTTAGCTGAATGCATAGTTCTAATTTCATAGGGTGTGGACGAAAATACCACTCATGCCATTCACGAGACTAAAGGATGATACCAACATTGTTCGGAAAGCCGTATATAATTAATCATAAAGCACCAATTAGCACGTAATAATAACAAAATCAATAATTTACTTGTTTTTTTAATTTACTTAATTATTTAATGTAGAATCAAAAATAATAATCTAAGATAGCAAAATGTGATGCAAAGGTTTTAGCGGAAATCTGAAAGCATCATTCGCTTGTACATTCCGAGGACGTATCAATTTCTCGACACATCGCTCATATTTTTTGTAGGACGCGCGAACAATACGGAAACTGGAGCGCGAGATGAAGAAAAATCAGGTTGGCGTTCGCGCTTGGCACATCTCCTATAAAAACGAGGCGCGGACGCCGGGATGAATTAACAATCGACGTGAAGAGCACCGGTAGCGAACTACTTAGTGTTATTCGTCGAGCATCGAGTGGCAATCAGTCGCGGATCAGAGTCGGTTCTTTTCCCGGTCGCATGTCTTCATTACCCGCGCGCCGGCTGAAAACCGTGAGAGAATAGAAGAGCCGAGCAGCTCCGGAGAGGCAGGCGCATCGAGAGGAGGAATCGTCACGTAACGCGGACGCGTGACCGGACTCGCGAAACGAACCGAACCACCCGACGAGGAACCCATTCGCGACGCGATCGGCACCGGCACGGATGCAAAATGTTACGGGCGATCCGTTTGCCCCGCGCCCCCGTGAAAATACGATCTATTCGCCCCGTCGTCGTTACGAACACGGTAGGTCGACGCTCGTTAAAATCCCGAGCGATTCTTCGAGGGAACGAGTCGGGAGCGACGACACCGTTCCAGAGAATCGTTTTCGCCGGGAAACTATTTTCGCGATTATTCGTGCATGTTAGGTTGCCATGCTGTTCTTATCTCCGTTTTAGATGTCTTACACGACCTACGAGATCACAGTCAAATACGCTTAATATTGCGCGACTGCTTATCATCAAATTGCTATACGCTTTTATTGTCGTAAAAAGAATTTATTTTAACATAAATGAATGTTATTTATAGATAAATCCATTATCGTAGACGTCAATAAGTACGAACTATTTTAAGCACTTGTTGATGCTATAATGTGATTCGCTTCTTTCAATTTGTTAAATTTTAGATTAAGATTGAAATAAGTAGAATCAGAGAAATCTAAATTTATGTAAACATAAATGGATTTATTAATAATAAACGCAAATGGATCATTTTAATAAACGTTCAAACTTCTAAGAGATCAATTTCTCTTCTAAATTTATCTGAATGAAATTCTTGCTAATGACTCGTGACAGTTGCAACTGCGACTCGCAGCTCGAGGCGTGCGAGCAAGGAAAACGTCGCGATCGTCGATGCGCAGGATGTACGTAATTGAATGCTTAAGTCGCGGGACGGAGCCAATTTAAATGCATTAGAGTTTAGGAACTTTCTTATTAACCGGAGCAGTCGTGATCGGGTTCGGAGTGCCATTTGTATTCTGAATATTTCATGCCACGTTCGTCAACCGCGCGGAATAAAGCGCGCAGACTCTTCTATTCTTTTTTTTTCACTATAACTTCGGAAATGTCTCTTTTGTAATCGCCACGAGAGGGATGACGGAAGAGGAGGACATAAAAATACGACCGCCCAGTATTTTTGTCGGCACTTGTTGCAGTGCTATCTATCTAGACTTAAATCGTTGCCTATCAGCGTGAGGCAACCCTCTGCTTGCCTCGAAATAAATTTTGTCACGCATGAAGCTGCGTGAAATTTATTTCTCGAGGGGAACGATGATGTGAGAGAAAGAGAAAGAGAGAGAAAGAGAGGGAGAGGGAAATCAGCTGGCCACCCGAAAGTCATGTAATAGGGGTTAAATGAAATATCATTTTTCTTCCATACTGAAGCGAGAACAGTACTATAAAAAAGGATATAACGATGTCTTATCGCATCACAAATATCTCTGCATATGTGCATTTAAGTTTTGAACGCGCACTCTCTGTCACATAGAAGTTCTTTTTTACGATTTGTTCTATTTCCTATAAAGATGAAAGATTGCGACCAAGGCTATCGGCGCCTGCCGCTCAAACTATCTCGCGAAAGTGTTACATGATCTCCGGATATTAAATGTCAACGATATCGTTTCAACGCTAGAACGAAATATTCAACGGTGATATTGTTCTCGTAAGTTTTTGCGAGTCCATCGCGATATGAAAATAAATCTCATTTTGCGATTAATCAATTTGTCTCAAATTGGAAAAGATCTAATGAAAAGATGATGAGCAATTTGAAATAATTAACATCATTTTTTATTAAAATAGATACAGCAAGGAGGACAACAAACAGTTTTAATTAGTCGCACACCAATCTACCCATAACTCGAGCTTACATCATTAACATGTACAATCAAATTTTTACCCGCGGTACACTACGAGTTTTTCAAACGTAAAACTGTATCGTCCTACGTACCATATTGGAACTACATTTTTTACGATCCAATATTACGACCAGCGAACCGTAAGCGCGACCAGAGTATAATCAACTATCAAGAATTTATACTCCATCGGCGCCACACACGCTCCGAATGCCTTGCGTCGATCACAATGCTCGTCGATCATCGACCATCAACTGTCTATCTACCATTTTGATGATAACGGAAACGCGTAGCGCTACGTTATAGTCCATATACCTCGCCCACGTTGGCTTTGGACCGTTGAATCTGAATTCGCGCAGCCATCAGCTGGCGCGCAGAGTCGCAGAGATTTCATCCCGCTCACGTAGCCACTCGCTCTCGCAATGCAAACCCGCTTTGATATAACGACCATATTCCCAACCGATATACAAAGGAGCATCTGAATACTCTCTGCCCCCCGGTGGACGCCGCGAGCGAGTAATGTAACGCGAAACTCGACTGGTGAAGGCTCCTCGATGCATCCGTTGTTGACGACGCACGAAGAGATTTGCCGTGACGCTCCCAGTAGACGAATAGCAATTTCAAATAACGCATTGTTATCTACATTTTAAAATCCAGGTAGGAAATTGCTGCGCTGCTTTGCGGCACGAAGAGTACGTATCGGAAACAACGTATTGGCTACAAGGAAAGAACGATTTTGCTAAAGTATCTAAAAATATAGTTGAATACAGATCTGAAAATAATTTTATTGGAACATCAATAATTATACAGAACGCTCTGATTACTGAAATGTTGAAATTTTTTCTAATATTGCCCATTATATTTTAACATTCTTCATAATTAATTTGATGGTCCAACAAAATTATTTTCAGATCTACATCTAGCTAAATTTTTAAATACTTCAGCAAAACCATTTTTTCAGTATACAGATCACATATTCCTTAAAACTAAAACAATCAAAGTAAAAGAATTGATTTTTTTTTAAATTATTTAAGTTTATAATTATGCAATTTTTGAGATTGTTTTTCCTTCTTCTGCTTCAATATATAAATGTGTGTTTGTGTGTAATTATATTAATAAAACTTCCATTTAACTTTTTTTTCAACCATCTGTGTACGAAAAAAGCGATTTTGTTAAAACACCAATCTAAAAGTTTAGGTAAACAGAATCTGAAAACAATTTTTCTGTTGAACCAAAATGTAGGACGCTCATACACGTTAAGCAATGCTGCAAAAAGTTTTAACATTGTAGCAACCAGCTTGAACGTTCTATATAATTACTTTGATGATCTGACAAAAAATTATTTTCAGACCTTTATCTGTCTAAAATTTTAGATTCTTTAGCAAAATCGTTCTTTTCAGATAAAGTACATTTAAACTGTATGAATTAATCGTCGGTAGTTCTAGTGTTAAATAAAGCCTTTGAATCAGTAATTCGAAACTGACAATCGTTCAATTATATCGATATCAAAAAATTTTATTCCGCTTTAATTCTTTTCGACTAGAAGAATCGATTACGAAATAAAAAACAATAATCCGTCATATCGGATTGACGAAATTAAAATACGAGACTAGAAAGCCTGCGTCAGTCATAGCGGTTCTTGTTGCGAATAATAATTTTTTCATTTTTAATTTTTACAATTTCCTCTCTTCAAACCCTGTGTTTAAATTAATATGAAATAAAAATTTGTACATTATAGTTTAAGACTACGTGTCAGCTCTTAAAGTATTACCAAAAATTTTTTAATTTTACAGATTGCCAAAATGCAAGTATTCGCAAACAAAATTTGTTATCGTTGATTAAGAAAAAAAAAATGAAAAAACGCGCGAAGCCTTCAGTTTTTAAATTTCAATAACTTTTAACTGATATTATAAAGCCAAAATATCCTTAATGCATGTAAAGAACAGAAAAAAATAACAGTGGTTCGTATACGAAAATTAGCTTTCCGGTATCGAACCGATGACATTATCGTAATTATAATCCTGCGGGATAGACTGCGGAAGTGCATTATGGTGAGCACACTACACAACGTTCACAGCCGAAGTAATTCATTTTACGGGAATTTGACAATACTCGCGCAGCTCTCGACGCTTCGGGGCGTGTTGCGTGCATGAGAACGATAGATTCAATTATTCTGGATGCAACGGATGTGGCGACGGCACACGCAAATGAAAACGACCGTCTACAATGATCGGAAACGACTTAAAAATTCGATCGGTCGACACGCGACCGAGGTGAATATCGTTACGCGCGTCCGATGTTACGCGATATGCCGCGTATGTTGACAGAAACGAGCTTGCTCGATTCGAGCTTGAATGATGTAACGAGCGTCGCTGCCGGAACGTCAAGTCACGCAGCTCGAGGGGAAGTAACATTTACATGCAAACGACGGTGCCTTTTTCTTCTCCCACGTCTTCCTCCACCAAGAGGGTGACGATCCTTTCGAAATTAAGTATACGGCTGGAATAATAACGCAGAGATATTCGGATAGTCACATAAAAATGCTAACGCAGCTACCGTTACTTTTAACTCGCAGTTACAATGCATCGTGATTTAGATGCAATTGAGGAAACGGCCAGGAGCCGTGATGGCGGAAGAACCAACTTGTGCTTTATGTAAATTCGGCATCTTCGTGTAAATTCGGGCAAACTCTCGTCGCGCCGTATGATATATTCGAGCACTATCGTTATACGGTAGGTGCATCGTGCCTGGTACAAGTACCTGCATGCCCGGACACGCGCCACTCGAAAATGCAAAGGGGATTTAATTATTCCTCCGTGTTGTAAGAGCGCTCACGCGAACGAAAGGTCGAACCTCATCCCCGATGGAGTCGTGGCAACGCAAAAATAAAACGCGAGACGCGCTCGTAGAAAATCCCAGAAAAAACTCGAACGACTCTTCATCAATACAGATCGATGCTCAGAGCAATCTGCAGCGCGAGCGCTGTGACCGAATCCGTGTGACAACGAGACAAAGCAATCCCTCAGAATATGTGTCGTGAAATATTTGCAACGCCGCTCTGTAACCGCAGGCGTAATAAACGTCCGATTTGATCTTTATCCTTTATCGTTACGTTCTGCTGCATCTCAATCAAGCTTAATATTGTTGCCGTATTTGATACATAGATACGCGAAACAATGACGATATCTTTTATTTTATTCAATATCATCTGTTCTGTGGTTTAATAATTGATTTGCAATATTTCTACTAGTTTAGTAAACTTTCGAATTGGTTGTTGAAGTCACATCCTTTTTTTTGCCTAAACAGTTATTTGATTTTTACATCCCAGTTAAAAGTCATTGTTAATTATTACATATTATTAATTATTCTATGATTTATTAATATCTTAAGAACATTACGTAAATAAATTGAATCTATATTTTATATAAACAAAGCAGAAGAAAATCAAGAAAATACTAAACAAATGAATAAAGAGCATCAACAGCTTATGATAATATTTCTAAAAATATGAAGAAATCAATTACTAAAATAATTTCTATTGCAGGTTGTTGGGATTATTTATATATTTAAAGAATCATAAAGAATAGTTATCAGAAAAACGAAATATATTATATAATATCTACTTTATCGGAATATAATATCCATTTTATAAGAATTTAAAATGAGACTGAGTTACCATCGTGTAATTAATTAAATTGTATTTACTCTTGAAGAATTATTAACGAACTTTTACACTCATCCAATATACTCATAAAGATGTTAATAGCTTACAAATTTTTTTAACTTTATTCGAATTTTTATTATTATTTTGAACTTATATTATAATATAAATTTTTTACCATACTCAATTAATTTTATAACGTAAACGATCACCTGATCCAAGTAGCACATGAAACTATAGTATGTCCGCGATAACGTTGTCGCAGTTTAAATCGCAGCATTTTAGCTGCGACAACGTTATCGTGGACGTTTTTAGCTTCACGTGCTACTTGGGGAGATGTCTTCTACGCCCCAACTAGTTCCAGATCGAATCTATGAATATATGAGTTACAATTTGTTTCTATTGTGTACAAATTGGGTCTCGAAAATGTTCAAAAGGTAGATATCGATTCTAGCTCAGTGAAAAAATTTGCTGTAACGTGAGCTTTATCTTTGTAAAATGGAGGGGAGCAACAAATATTTCAGATGATTATTCTCAGGTTGAAATACATCAAGTAGCCTTAATATAAAAAATGTGCTATTGTCGAACTTTGGAAGTTTTAATTAAAACATTTAATGTCAGACGATGGAGGTAGCTTGTTTTCTGACGGAGCGTTACCAAATGGTCGTTACGTAAAGTAAAACGCGGTCGGATATCCCGCTCGATTTCACGGACAGTGTGTTTTGAGGAAGACCGAAATGGGTGCCGTAATATACTGGGAATTTTACGAGGTCGACGGGATCGATAAAGAAAATAAAAGGGAGGATGGGAAATAAAAGGGTAAGAAAATCGCGGTGAACCGCGCGATAAACGAGACGTTACACGGGTGGAGCGGGAAAAGCGGCGGAACCCCAGGTTTACTCTTTTTCTGCTATTTATTGTTTTCGACGTTCGACAGCACAGCGCACGGCGATTCGATTATGCGGGGATCATAAAAGAAATCGTAGTATCGAGAGGACGTTTGCGTTCGGATAAAAAAAAATATATCGCCGATCATCCTCGCGTCGATTCCCGATCGAGAACTCGTTCCACGGATTATTAATGGCTCGAGATCTTGTTACCACGACGCCAGGCGCACGTGTCGGCGCTCGTCGTTTCGATTTAAAGCACAGGGGAGAATATAATTAAACCTCGAGTGCCCTTGCTTTCATCGCGGCAAATGGAATAATATTAGCCAGAGCTACATCAACACTTTGATTCTTTTTTTTCCCGCGTTTCCTGGCACCAAATTAAAAATCCCGTTCGTGCGTAACTACTTGTCGCGTACCGCTTCGCGGCCACCGCAATAAATGCCGGCGATGCCGGTTGACACTATACACCGCTCACGTTTGCGATTCAAGCCGCGTCGCGATTTACTTAGCTGATTTACAAATGTGCTTTACTAATTGCCGCTTCGTGCTGCGTGGGTACAATATTTGCGTGCGAGATACACGTATACTCATGTAAGTTTGTTCATAGGATAGTACGTGCCAAATTTATCTTGCAAAAAAAGTGTCATCCGTAATTTTGATAATATGAGTTACATAGGTGAAAATTGTTCTACAGTCAAACCTTTAAAAGATTATCGTCAATTATATCTTTGTTCACATATAGTAGAGAATAGTACAGACAATGTAAAGATGTGGATCTTTCATAATTATTGTATTCCATCTGTTTTTATGTTTTTCCGTGATATTAAAAATATCGTAAAATCAAAATTATTAATAAATTTACTGCGATTTTATTTTAATATTATTGTATTTAAAAAAATATTTATATTATACATATTATACGTACCGAACAGGGCAAAATTAATGTTTGTGAATTATCGCATGATACGCGCATATGATATTTGAGCTTGTTTCATTACATCAACATTTCTCGCTTAATTGATGTCGCACAAATTAGCTGAGTACAACAAGGCAGTTCATTGCCTTGTTCAGGGGTCGATGAAAAAAAAAAAAAAAAAAAAAACCCGGCATATCGATTGAGTCTCACTCGCGTCGCTCATGCGCCGCAATATTTCTCTGGTTCAACGACGCGTCGTCTGCATGCTTGCGGCAGATCCGATGCCATGCTTATAAACACATTCGCGACGTTATTAATCATACGAATCGACGGATGCGCTAATTGAATGGATCGCCGCGGCTCATTCAGTCACGTTAATCTAGCGATCACTAATATGTAATAACTAACGAACGCATTTGAATTCGCATTCGTGCAACCACTGTACGAGGATTAAACGCCTGCTGCAAGCCCACCAAATCCCTTTAAAGCCGCTGTACGAAGCGCCCGGTTGTTACGTGTGTCGACAAGGGACCGGTTAAAATACGAGACTGTCCGACTCCCTGGCTCAGCCCGTCTACACCCCACGTCGTACACGATCGATGACATTATGGCATTTTAATGAACGCGTGTTCGAGCAGACGGGCGACATTCGAGCGCAATTATGCGCCCGTCGTCGGTTGATACCTGCAACGGAGGGCGCCGTGAAATACCGGCGAGCGAGATTTGATGCATCGAAAGAGAATCACTTTGAAGTCAGTTATTTGAAACGGCTTCGTCAACGGTACGCTGGTGCCCGACCATCCAACACATGACACACGTCGAACTCGTGAAAGAAGCGGTGCAGCGATCACGCAATGTATGAAGCTCGCAATACATCACAATTTTATCAATCATTTGGCACCTCGAACGCAGTCAATGAACTTTATGAATAGTGGATTAAAAATTGACAGCCTATAAAATTGAAATGGTCTCGAAACGTACGAAATTATGTGAATCGAATAATCCATTGAGATAATACAAAAATAGTTAATTTTATATTTATATAATATGTAATAAATACTTGAAATAAGATATCAAAGTGAGAATCATTCATGCAATTGTTACGTAAAGCATTTTTAAAAATTAATCTAGCATTTTTGCAATGTGTAACAAATAAGATATTTGGACTAAATAAGATCGACTTTATTTAATTTTTTTTTTAATCTGTTAAAAAGAGTTTTTACAATTCTGTTTTTAAAATCACTATTAAATAAAGTTTCTGAAAAAAACAAAAAATTAACTTAAAATAAAAGAATGAAGGATCTGAAATTAAAAAATCTGTACAATTGTTACTTAAAAATTAATCCAGCATCTCCGTAAAATGTAACAGATAATTAAAGTAAAAATGTAGAATATTAAAATAAGAAAAATCATTTGTAGTTGTTACATAAGCCATTCTTGCAACGAGTCAAAGCAGGAAGTAAATACAGTTATCTACCCTGTACCTAGCAAATACTACGTCGAAGGAAACCATTGCCGTACCTTCTCCACGGCCGTCCTCGCGCGCCACAAGCCCGTGTACCTCGGGACATAATGCAACAAACAGACAAGGTAAACGGAATGCAGGCGGTGAAATTCGTCGAGCTTGCGAGGGGGTACACAAGGAACGCGCACACATACCGTACTGTATAGAGACAGTGAAGGAGACGGATAGATGGATAAGGGAGAGAGGAGGGTAGGCGGATAGTGCGAGAGGAGAGCACGAAACAGGCGAGGGAAAACAGTGTGGCTAGTGTTTACACAGCGTTTACCGACCAGGTAATTACTCTCTCTCTCTCTCTCTCTCTCTCTCTCTCTCTCTTCTCTCCCTTTTTCTTTCTTTTTCCCTCTATTTCTCTTTGGTACGCGCGAAACGCCTTCAACATCAATCACTTACCACCGCGATACGGAACCCTACGACCAACCGCCACGCAAATGGCTCTCGCGCACGATGAAAAGAAATAGTGCACGGTATAACAATCAAAGCGCGCAATGCACGTCGCCGCACGCACCTGTCCCGCGTGTTAATCTAAAGGTGAGTTTTTCACACACGTCGAAAAACTCGCGAGCGAAACGAATCAGTGCCGCGTTCGAGAGCATCGCTTATCGGTCACTTGAAAATAACGCTCCCGTTTGTGATAAGAGATAATAAGTCGCGCGATTAATCGTGATTAATTAAGTTTTTTTCTGCGTTCGGGTTATTATTTAAGTCCCCGACATGAGTTTAATTAGTCCAAGATAAAACGGGAAAGTCACTGTACGATAACTGGAAATTCCGTGCAATGATTTGGCAAAAAAATTTAGCTATCACCAGGTAACGGATTGTACACGCAAAAGTTCCGGTGCTATCGCACGGACGCGAAAGCTGTCTACAGGTGTCACGCGATTTACCGAAAGCGCCTGGTATTCCGCAGAATGTTAGAATAACGGAATCTCGCGAGGTAGACACGGGAGTTTTCCTTGCTCACGTTCCGACGTGGCGGCATAGAGCGACACTGCGAATTGAATTTGAGGTAAAACGACGAGTGACACGATTCTTTCATTCTTTTATTTATAAGCGCCGTTTCGCGCATATCGCATTCGCTTTGGAATGCGTACCCCTCTGCTCGTGGATGGATGCGAATCCGGTCGAAAAAGGGATGTTTCAATGCGCAACAGTGCGCAAGAGCATTGGCTAAAAGAATTGGCTAAAAGAAAAATCGCTCGAGCATTCGGCGCTGCAGTTTATTAAGCTTTTCATAACGGGGCTTTTGGTAACGGGGATGTTCAGCACGGTACGTCGTAATACTATGATAGTTTAAGGATGTACAGGACATTTTTCAAAATATTAAGAAAGTTATAAAAAAATTAGCTATCACCAGATTGTTTTATATTGCATTTAAAGGTAGAAAAAAATTTAACGACAATTTTCTATCTAAATAAAAAATTATTTCAATAAGAAATAAACATGTGCTCTAATAAAAATATAATTAATAATAAAATAAAAAATAATTAAGAAAAAGTCTGAATTTTTTATTTTAAGTGCTTTAAATATTCGAGATGATCTATGTAAAGTTTCATCGCGATGCAGTTAACCGGTTCTGTAAAATAAACAGTTTATTTATTTACCAAATAACTAAACAATCACAGTAAAACTTTATACAAATCACCTTGAATATTTAAAGTACTTACAAAAAAAATTGCAATTTTTCTTAATGCTGTAAAAAATAATTTAATTTTTAATAAGAAACAGAATAAACTATAAAAGTATTATTAAATAAAAATGCAATCTTATTCACACAACTTTCATATGTACATAGTTTATTTGAAGTGTTAATACTAAACACATTTTTAAATTTTATTTACTTTGCAGACTGTACGTCCGATATATCCTTAATTTCGCTCGTACGATCTCGCGTGAGTGTCCCTAAACAAATGACAATATTAATGACACGGCCGTAGCTCCATTATGCCCGATAAAGTTTTTTCCGTTGAAACGACGCGACGTGTTTACAGGAAAGTTGAGAACTCCTCATTTTCTGATTACGACGCGGTTTCATAATGCGACGCACATATAAAGGGTGTTAATGAGTTTAATCGGCGAGCGTTACGTTCTTTTATGACGGCTTTAATGCCGCGTATATATAACGTAGCAAATTGTAATAATACCTCGCGTGGGCATCGCGCGTTGAAACGTCAGGATTACAATCTAATCAAGTTTACTGCAGCACCATTGCGACACGAATTTAATGCGCCACCGGCATTTGTAATCCCTACCGAGCGCTCGTTTCGGTTGACTGAGGAAATCGATATCCTCCCTCTCCCTCCCCCCTCCTCCCCCACCCCCATTTGTGAATGAGCTATTTCCAAACTACGTTACATCTATCGCCGATTGCGGTAAATTCGATAGCGATCCAACATTTCCGTTAAGCTCATTCTACAATTGCGTAAACGTGATTGTAAGTGGTTGTAAAGTGTTGGGAGGCACGTTGTAAGCCGATGTTATCGGTTATAAAGTGTGTTGTGAAAGATTGAATTTTATCTCCACGCTTTACAAGAGAGTGCTCAGAGAACTGTCACACGTGTCTACACCGCCATCGTTCACAGGACGTATCTTTATTGTAAATTAACCTTGTTGTGTAATATTTATTACTACTCAGCATACGCCAAGCGCTACAGTTATACAAATGTTAATTATAATTTCCCCCTCAACAATGTATTTGTTATATAACGGGTGTGTTACGTTACAACTAACATTTATATAACTGTAACTTGATGTTTGCTGGGTACTATTATTACCGTAATCCATACAACCACATTTACGCAATTGTAGAAACAGGCTTAAAGCTTAATTTGTGGTTTATGTATAAATAGAGCAATATTGGATAATAAGTATATAGTTGAGCATAAATATAGTTCAGTAGGTATATTCACCATAATTGGAAGGTGCAGAGAATAGAACATTAATTTTTTACGAATGGAGATAGTACATATCCATACTCATCCATCAGTGTCACGCGTTGCAGATAAAAAAAAAAAAACAGCTGCGCGGATATACAATATACCACGGCAACTACGGAAAGTACAATGCGACAGGATATATATCAGTATAAATGCTCCGGTATATATCTAAGCATATAAAAAAATTATTTTTTCACAAAAGTGTTTTCGCTTCGACGCAAGTTGTAAAATTTTTTTACGGGCGCGTAAGAGTGGCGTAAAAATAAGCTCGTCTCGATGCTTTCAACTCATTCATGAGCCAGGCAAGATATCATATAATTACATCATGAAATTTCTCCCTTGACATCGAACGCTGTTTCGGATTTCGCTAGCGAACAAAACTTAACTCCCGGTTTAGCCGAAAAGTGGACGCGGAAATACTACTCGAACTTCTTACGGCGAGTTGGACAAACTTTAATGGCGGTACAAATCTCAGTGAAATGGAGCTATTTCCTGCAAAATTGTGTCGTTTGCCTTTATCCGTCCCTTCGTCCACCCTCATGTACACCGTCCCTCTCATCGCGTTTGGCGACCCACGATAGAATCCCGCAGTCCGGTGTAGAAAAAGAACAACTTGGATCAACGTCCGGTTTGCTTAATGGAAGAGAGCCTCTCCATTACGGCGGAGACACTCGAATCGCTCGATCCCTCGAACAGCCCCGCTCTCGAAATTCCATGTAATACGATGAAATGCCGGAATCCTTACCTAATTAAATTTCCACCGTTCCGATTAATCCGATATCTCAACTCGATATCGCGGGATGTTCGCGAAATGTAAAGCGATGTCCCTCCTTTCCCTATCTTCCTTTTTCTTTTATGCTCAGTAATTTCTCGTCTCTCTCAATTTGGGTCATTCGACGATGTGGGATTTTACATCATTTATTATTTCTCATAATTTATATGGCCATTCTTTCATGCATAATATACCGATGTAAATTAACAAGTAGTACACGTAGCACTTTGCGTTAAATATATTTCATAAATTGGACATTGTAATTTTTCAGCGATTTTAAAGAAGAAATATTCTAGTAGTCATAATTACACCGATTAACCCAACCGCTTTTGTTTCATTTGATTCTACAATCAGAACGAAACCGTATGCGTATCACTAACGAAAATTTGCCATTCAAGTTAAGTAAAAAAAAAAAAAATCTATTTAGTCGTGAACAACCGTTTCGACGTCAGAAACTCGTTTTGGGCAAAATTAGCGAAAAATGACTAATTAATGAAGCGCGCGTTGGGCACGACTCATTTTCCGCCGTTCTGTAAAAAAAAGAAACGTAATAATAAAAACGCAGACTGTGGTCGCGGTGCGCATTTCGCGTTGCTAATTTCGCAGATGCAACATACGCGCATTCCGGGCTGGTAACGAAGTCGAATGAGGCACGCGATAATTAGCGGAGTCGCCACAGTTCATTAGAAATTCGTTCGGGATTACCCACCGCTAACTTCTGGCTCGAAACTTTTAACCAAACAAAAAAAAAAAACGCAAATAGCAAACATATTTTTAAAACTCGGCGACTAATTGTCCTAATTATAGTATGTAGGAAGATCGCAATCTCTCCGTCCGGGCTGACAGGCTACTCCATCTTAAAATTGTAATTAATTAAAACTGTTTTACCCCCCTAGCGTAATATAAATCGCGGCCGAATCTCCGCGAAGTGGTGATTGTATTGGAAATGGTCGTGATGATGACAATCGTGCTCCACTTTTTGCATTACTAGAACAACTGCATTCAATTGGCGGTGAATGCCGGAGTTAATTGTCCACTTTGATGGACAATGAAACTGCACTGCGCAACGGCGGTGTTTTCAATGTGAAACATTCGTACAAAGGCAAAGTTTAAAAATTTGCAAGTTTCAGCGTAGTACGCTATTGTAGAGTCAATCGGATGCCTTCCGCATAGCTGTGTGCAAATAAACTGCTAAAAATTCGCGTGTGCGCACCATTGGCGGTAGTTATAATTTTTTCGTGTCGAAAAAAAATTCATCGGTTGAACTGAAGCAATCATAAAAGCCGTAAAACAATTTTTTGTATTATGACAATTCACATAAACAACAGATTGATAAATTTGAAATTTGTACAATTTCATACAAAAAATATATGCAATTTAACTTATCTCTGAAATCAGATTAATATATTTCAGAGATAAGTTAAATTGCATATATTTTTTGATATGACAGATAATAACAAATTATTAGAAGCAGATAATAAGCTATTAAATTTAGCCGCTTTTCAACAAAGAGTAAATTACAACATATGTTATGTATTAATATTCACTCATTCGCTCACTCATATATTATGTATTAATTTCACACTCGTATCGATGATCTTTCTTTGAACATCAATTTAAACATTAATCGTGTAAACTATATAAACCATAGTTATATGTATGAGCAGCTTGGTCAGGTTTTATTGAGCCTTCCTCAATCAAAAGAAATATTTAAAAATTTATAAATTAACTAAGTGTAAGTTGCATACTTCAAACAAGACATATTTAAAAATGTACTTTTCTCATATTCGAAAATGTGGGGAGGGGGGGGGGATTTATTTCATTAATATGATGCGCGATAAACAGAACGACCATGGCGGTGTATCACCTGATTATTTAGCTTGCATAATTGGACTGTTATCGATGTTGTCATTAATAATGAATAAGCGTGATATGAGTAATAGCCCAACGTATTTTGGGCGTCATTGACGTTTTACAGCAAGTGGTTCGCGATCGTTCGCGAATTAATTCGCCGAGGAACATGCACGAGTTTTCGCATCTGACCAAATATTCGCCCGGCTTTACTTCGCACCAAGCGCCGCATAATGCAAATGCGCGTAAAGCACGACTCGATGGGATCGAGTTCATCATCATGCATGTTATAATATCATCGGTGCGTATACCGATAAATTCGACGATTTTAAACGAGCGAACAATAGTCTGGATATTTACTTCAACAACAGTTTGACGTCCGGATCATTTGATTGAAAATGAAAAGGGAATAATGCTCCAAAGGGAGAGATACATCAAATCCTGTCTCGAATGTTTAAAATAATCGTTGTTCAAAATACGAAAATAAATTTTTCTCAGTGTTCGTATTGATTAAAAAGAAAATGCATCAATACTTTACGCATAAATAGATTTATTATAAAAAATTATATTACTATATAATATTAATATAATAATTATTCATTATAATAACTTATATTTAAAAAAACGCATTAATACCTTATGAATAAATATATTTATTATTATATCAAATTAAATACATTTAATATCACGTAAAACAGATTTGCTCTTGCAAAAATTTCTACCAATACTGTAGATACTTTGAAAGCGTTAAAATATGCTTTTGAAGCTTTATACACTGTTCTAATATCGAGCACCGCCTTACAGAGAGGATAACGAAAACATAAGCCGGTATTCGGACTCCGTATGAAAGAAGCATTCAAGATGAACGTGCCCGATCAAGAACGGACTCCCGCGGCATGCAATATTAAATTGTACCGTTGTTGGGCATCGTTGGTGAACTTCGCTATTTGATACGCTCGTCTATACCCGATATATAGACACGATGCGACGATTGGCCGGGACGGGCGAGCTGCCCGCGCAGCCGGGTGGATTGTGTGCATCTGCAGCTGACGGCACAGATTTACATTTGTCGCGTCCCGGCGCGCGAGATGTTTGCTCTCATAATAAATTTTTGCGAGTATCGTTCGTTACAATATAGCCGCAGCTGCTATCGCAAACAATCGGCCACGATTGTCCCACATTTTGACGGACTCGCGTTGCATGTGGCAGTTGGATGAGAGCGCGTGCACTTGCCCGTCGATGATCCACAAGCGACGATTCAGTCCAATTGATCTCGTGGCAGATGCTGCTACAATTATTTTTTCTTTATACACTTTTACTTCGTCCGCAATCTCGAACGTATACATTTACGTGCACGTGCATAAATCTCCTTATCAAAGTGACTTGATTATAATTTTAAGAAGAATTCTCTTAGGTTTGATAAGTAGATAAATTCGCGATTCTTCAGCAAAAACGATAATTAAAATCTCTTTATAATAAAGATAGCGCAATATCAAGTGATTCTATAAGAAGAATGTTAATAAAATTTTTTATATTAATTGAAATTAATTCCAAAATTAATTTAAATATTAATGGACGATGAAGAATAATGCACAAAAGAATCAAAGCAGCGTCAATATCGTTTTTGTAAAATTGAGAATTTTTTAGTAATTTGTAATAATTTAAAAATTATGCGCACATCTAGAATTTTGTAACTATACAAGAAGTGCTGGATAGAATTACGGTAAATCTTCAATTGAACGCAAATCCATAATCCGTTCGAAAGATCTGTGAAATATCGCTGCTATTAATCGAGCTCAACTCTCATAAGTTCTGACCAGTAACGTTATGACTTCGATATCCAATCGTGAGCAGTTCCTCATTTTTGCGTGTCACATCTTGAAATGTTCCACAGCGTCGCCCTCGGTAGTTTTGCATACGTCAGGACAAGAAATAAAGTAAAACAGGACAATGGCAGAACCTTATGCAAATCCAGCGAAATTATCCAGCGCCGATTTCGTTTAGTTTTGTTTAATTCCAAGTAACGGCCAACGTAACGCGACTCAACGAACGCCGGAGATTCATTGGATCGTGGATAAAACGCCGCTTTAATGCCGACGATGCAATTTTCAATAAATTCTCCCGTCGCGTCGAATGGAAAGCCACAGAACTGGATCCTCCCGTGATTTCTTCCTCCGAAAGAGGAGGAAACGTACTGCTTCTCGTAGTTTTTCTAGAGTGAGAGATTTAATTCAATCTTCATAAAATCTGAATCCTCGCTGAAGTCGCGGTTTATGATAATAACAGCGGTCCCACGATTCTTTTCTTGGCAGACGGATATCTGACATAGCAAAATTTTTTCTTTTTCTGTCGTTGCGCAGGAAAATAAGTCACGTTGTATCAAATGAAGAAAAGCGCTGTTCCAAGAATTTTCCGACTTTATATCAAAGTATCCTTTAATTATTCGTTATTATACATAATCAATGCTTTTCGCATAAAAACAAAAATGTGTTTTCTTCGACATGGATCATGTATTTTTACATAAATGTTAATTCATTTTTTTAAAGTAACAATATAAGTGCCACGATGATCACAACCACGCAAAGAAACACAATACGGGAAATAAGAGGAATAAAGGGAGAAAATGCGCGTATTTCATCTAAAAGTCGCAATCGTATTTACTTATCAGCTACAGTCTCATGGACTTTCGGAGACGAGAAAAATATTGAGAACGATAAGATTTAAATAAAAATTAATTTATAGATAACCATTTATCATCGCTCTGCGATGAAAATGAGGAGGAAACAAGATAGTTTACGACATTGGGATGTCGAAATCGGATTTCGCAAAAGTACAAAAATATTGAATAAGCGATGATCTATGTACTTTATGCCGGTATCGCCAGTATGCACGTGAAATTGAGAAAAACAGCAAAATCAGCATGCCTCAGGCGAGAAACCTAAATTCACTCTTACCGCTGCAGAAATGTTTTCCGCGTCCGTGTCGTCCCTCGCGATCCTCCACCTCCGGATACGCCTCCTTCTGCCGCGCTCATCCGGCAGCCGCGGAGTCCGCCCCGAATATGTTTTAAATATGAAAACGTCACCGGAGAGCTCGCGGATATGCGGATCGCTACCAAAACTCCAGCCCGACGCGTTGCGCGACGTTTCTTCTAGTTCGCCCGCAAAATCCGGGGAAAACACCAAGTCCAAACGATAGTTTGAATTGCTAAAGGCACTCGCGGCGGTTGTCAAGCGCGCGAACGCAACCTTATTATTATTCGGAATATAATAAGTCGGCTGTTGATACGGGCGGCCGCTGATTCCGCTCGGTATTTGCATACGATCTACAGGCAACGTCATTGCGCGGCTTTTATTTTTCTGTGCCACATCTAAAAGGCAGCTATCGGAAGAAATTCTCTCCATTTCAAATGGATTTTTGCAAATCTCAATTAGTTCTTTGTTGCGTACAGATGCGAGTTTTTTTAATATAAAATTTCAAAAGAAAGGAAAAATGGTAAAAGCAGAAGCTGACCTCGCATACACGGAAGAAATAGTTTCGCTAAAGTATTTAAAAATTTAGCTGGAAGCAGATCTAAAAATAATTTCGTTGGATTATCAAAACAATTATGCAGGATGATGTTCAAGCATGATGATGCAATGCTGCAAAAAGTTTTGACATTCTAGCAACTAGCTGTAGAGTTCCGCATAGTTATTTTGATAGTCTGACAAAAATCATTTTCAGATCTGTATCCAGTGAAATTTTTAGAAACTTCAGCAAAACCGTATTTTTCCGCGCAGACCGTGTTAGAGTTTTAAATTGGAGCACAGAGAGAAAAGGGAAGGGGAAAAGAGAATGGAGAGAAAGAGAGATTTTCAAAAAATGCAAAATCTATGTTGAGCATAAAACATTTTATTATGCAATAATCATCCCCTGTCACATTTTCGATGAAAAAATTTCTCCCAACGTACGAGACAATATATCAAACTGATGCACGAAAGGATGATAAAACTGACACACTCTGTCCGACATCATAATGGAATTTAAATAGCCCGGGTGGCCACACGTCGCGGTGGTCATCTTAAGTTCTTGTTCGTGCGCGCGGGGTTATAGCGTGAAAAAGAAGAGCGCGGCATACGTATCGCCCGAACGTGCGGAATTAAAGGGTCGTTTCGCTGCGGTATCCCACCACGCTGCTTCCGTAGGTGCACCGCGTGCACCCGGCTCGAAGTGCGGTGGCGGCGGCGGCGGTGGAGCGCTACAAGGCGCGTTACGAACAAACGAATGACCCAACTCTCGAGGAAACAAAGAGTTTGTACGTGCGCTAAATACAACGGCGAGGAGTCGCGTCGCCTCCGCCGCGGGCGTTTAAAGTGCCTTTCGCTCTTTCCGCCCTCCATCCCCGCTAGCGCCGCTTGACAATTTTATCTCGTCGAGGGAGTCCTTCGCGCGCGCGTCCTCTCCTACGAGTCTCAAGGGCGGAGAAGAGCGACTGCAATGGCTCGTGAAGAAATATTCCCTCGCGCAGCTCACCCGGACTCCCCTTCTTAATTAAAACACCGTCAGCCGGTCCAGCGCCCGCGAGCGAAATATGCCTCTAATTCCGATGCGACGTTACAAAGTCGACGGCAGTATTCGCCGCGCGCCGTCGCGGGCAACGACCGTCGCGCGAGAATCGCGCGATTCCGCAACGACGACGACGACCCGGAATTACTCGCGTCGAAAGTACGCGAGAGGATACCGTAGCGAATTTCCGCGACAAATGTATCTTCCTTAAACGCTCTGCCTTTTAAATTGCCGTAATTATTACTTTACAAAGATTCTTCTGATTAAGTCATTCTGTTATCTTATTATTCCTTTATTATAATACACGCAAGTGTGCATCAGAGATGTTTAAAGTCTGTAAATAAAAATGAGGCCGTTAGTCAAACTCTGTGAAGATAAATTATTTCTACTTTTATCTCTCCTGCTGTGTAAATAATTTTTACATTGCTGTATATATAATATTATAATAATCTTTACTAACAGTGGATCGTATTTATTATCCCTGTATCAATTTTATCAATATATTATAATACTGAAATAACAAACGTACACTGTAAAAATGTCTAGTTATAACTACGAAATGTATAGTAAAATAATATCAATTAAATATTTTGTCAATATAACCAAAAATAATTTTGTGTTTCTAAATGTTTAGTAAGTATTATCAAATCTGGTGTAAGTTACTAAATATTTAGAAAAGTAAAATTATTTTTCGTTACATTAGTCAAATATTTAATTGATACTATTTCACTACACATTTGGTAGTTATTACTAGTCTTTTTTTCAGTGTAAATATCTGATTATTATTTTCACGATATATGATTTAATTTTAAAATAGCAACGTGAATCTTGGGGAACCTTGTTTTTTATATCTTAGTCTATCAAAATCCCTTTCAAAGAATCAACATATAAAAACCCGCGAGAGGTCAAAGCTGTCCGATCTCAACGGTTAAGAGCGCTCAAATTTTAGCTGATGAAAAGTTTTTACGAGACGTGGGCAGTTGTACGCGAAGCAGAAGAGAGCGCCCTCGTGCACTTGGTACGAATTGCTCGAGCAATATCTCGAGCGAGTTATAGCGCTCCTTTTTTCTCGATACCACCATGAGGCAGAGCGCACGCTTTTCCTGGACGAAGTAGTAAAGAAGGCGCTGCATGAATGACTCGAGCGCGCAATCAAATCTGTTTCTTCGAGCCATGTCCGAAAGTTTATGGGCGCTAAACATTTTAAAAAGCAAAAGAGCAGTACTAAGAAGAAAGTATTGCTACAGAGGCTTTATAAAACGGGACGATTTCTTACACGGACGAACGTTGCGATTTTTAGAAGCCTTTGAAAGTAAATAACAAACAAAATTACACGGTACTATTTACATCACTGTCGCTTCAACCCTCAAAATGCAGCATCTTTAATTTATAATAATGTATAATAAATAGATAATGAGAAATTTATAATATTATAAATTATAAAAGGTAACAAGAAACTCGTTATAATTACGTAAAATAATGATGTAAATAATATTTTGTTGTTGCAGTTAAAATTTTATTTAATATAATTACACAGAGGGCATATCTATCGTAGAGCAAATATAATATCCGGAAAGCGATTGTTGCGGTTACGCGCGGTTATTCTGCGGAATAGAAGATACTTTTATGCCAGAAGCTAAAGAAACTGAGGAACCATTGTTACAGAAACTGCAGTTTTCCGAGAACAAAATAAAATATAATAGACACCGCGCAATCTCATAAATCTTGAGCGCGAGCGATGTACTTCTGTTTCTCACAATGGTAACTTATTTTGAAAAATGCTGCGAAAACTCTCTTGGATCTCGTAAAGCTCGGACCTGTCGCGATACATCCCGACAGCTCGGTGCATCGCCGCATTTGGAAGCAAGTGACCGCATCCTAATCGAGGATACATCTTGTTCGTGAAGAATCGTTCTTGAAGAAACGAGTCGTTAAAGCATCGTCAGCACGGGACGGCTAAAAAGTTCGGGACAAAACGGCAGACGTGCATCGCGTTTCACCGGCTTCGTTTTCTTGCTAGTAGATCCGGAAAATCGACGCTAGACGTCCTTTCAGCCGCGCGCTTGAAACCGTGCCTTCTTCATTGGAAGACATGTACGGAACGCTGTGCGCGAAAACGTTGTAAAATAACGACCAATTGTGTGTGTACCCGATGCGATCGCAGGTAACGAGGTGCCCCGCACGGTTGCGTCCGTAACGACTCGCGGTTGTTCCCGACGAAAAGATCATTATGTGTGTGAAACGAGAGAAGTCTCCGCACAAAATACCGAACCTTTCGCGCGCAGCCTCTTCTTTCATCTTCACCCGACTCTTCGTTACTTCCTCCGGATGGATTTCGAAAAAATTGAAAAAGATCTCGCGTTCACACGCCCTGTACTCAGCATGCTCAACGCAAGCTCGTATTTCCGTACGGTAAATAAAAATAAAAACGGCAGCGAACGAGTTTTAAAACAACTGCACATAATATTTTTAAAAACTCATATTATTTTTTAAAATATTGTTTTAAAATGTTATTTAGAATCGTAGCGAACGATCTGCGATCGTAGTACTCTACATTAATTTTAAATTAAGTTTATCTTCCATCTTAAGAAAACAGATGATTTTCTCAAATACATTGAACGTGGTAGAAAAACATCGCATAAAAGTTATTATTTTTTCATTTCAGTTTATTACTTTTCTTAAGTTGAATACATAAACACGCGTTTCTGCAAACTTTAGAAACCGACGTATGAAAATATTTAAAATAAACTCGATTCACTATATCTAAAAAAATTGAATATAAAAACGATCCAATAAATGAAAAATAACGTTAAAAAGTTCTTGTCAACAACAAAGCTCACGTCTCTAAAAAATAACTTTATCCGACAGAGTATAGCGTAAAATCTGTAAGAATGACACGTTCACCAAACGAGCATATCCATACAAATGTATGTGAACGTTGCATATGCATTCGTTCGACTTATCACACTGAAAAAGATTAAAAAGACCGTATTTATATTTTACATAACAATAAGTGTAACCCTTTGACTTCAAATTTTTTTTATAATTTTAGAGAAAATGGCCCAAGCATACCAAATACTAAAATTTGATCTTATATATGCTTAAATGCTTTAATTTGAAGATTTAAGTTTTACTTTCAACGAAATATTGCAATAATGTCAATAAGTAGACTACTTTTAAAAAAAGTGTGTGTGGGTATATATATAAACACACACAAAAAATAAATTTTTAATTCACGTATATTTTTATTTTTGAATGCTATTTGTTTTCATTTAAGTATGAAATGCTCTTTTCAATTACAACGGTTCACTTGCATCAATAATAAATGTATCTGTGCTAAGTATGTTTTATTCTTAAGTTCATATTCTTGTTTCTAATATCATATTGTTCTCACAAGTTCAATTATATTATTTGAAAATTATTTATTCTTTGATTATGAATTACATATAAAAGTGCGCTCGATTTATCCTCGAAACTCACTTGTCTCGCGTTCACAGACAACGGTGTGCATGACAACCCAGTGGATCTCAATATCAAGCAAAATAATTCACCCTCTGTTCAAAAATAAATTTTGTTATTAAATCATTTAAAATTAACTAAGTTAAGTTAAAAGTTATTAACTTTATTATTTAACTTTTAATTTTTTAATTACTCAACCCTGCAAATAAGTTACGAGAGTTTGTAACGCGGTGCGATGCGAGATCTGTCTAAAAATCGTTGAGATAGTCTCGCGCTGTGAAAGAGACTTCGCTTAGCCAAAGCGCGCGTTCGCGCCGTCTCTGTTAAAGCCCCATTCGGGTCGTTGACCGCCCGCGGTCTCGCAGACAGGCGCACGTGCTTGCCGTCTGGGCCGCCTCCCCACTCTCTCGGCCGACGAAGAGTGGGGAGACGGCCCAGTCGGCGCGCACGTGCGCTTGTCTGGCGCGACCGCGGGCGGTCAACGACCCGAGTGGAGGGGCTTTAAACGGCGTGCACGCGCGCTTTGAGTAATTAAAAAATTAAAAGTTAAATAACAAAGAAAAAAAAAATAAAATAATGAAAAATGAAAGGAGAAGAAAGAAAGATCTGCTACAGCGATTCTACTAGGCACAAATAATATGAGTAAAATGTGCAATAAATCCGTCTTAGCAGACCCACCCGCATTGAAGAAAAAATAATCCTAATACAAGCATATTTAATGTTAAACGGGCGCAATTTTATTCTTTAAATAAAGTAAAATTTGTTTTTAATTAAAAATATCTTTTTGCTTTGTTTTAAGAATAATTTATTCAAAGATTATTTATTCTTGGCGCTATTCTAAGCATAAAATATTCTTAGATTAAAGCATTTATGCATTTCTTTAAGAATTCATTTTTTGTGTGCATATATAAATGTTTCTTTGAATAAATTATATTTATTTCTAAAATTATATTATACAAATTATATTAAATTATATTATAGTAGAATATAATATAATATTATTAGATTATATTATTATATTATTACATTATTATACATATAATTATACTTCATTTTACTTGAATTTTTTTAAGTCTATTTATTGTCTCAATATTTAATTAAAACTTGAACCTTCAAACTTAAAGAAAACATTTAAAATCGAATTTCCTGTGTTCGGAACGCTGTTAGGAATTGCTATTTACGCTGGCATAATATTCAACATTATCATTTAAGTTATAAAATTTCTTCTATTCTTAATAAAAGAGTAAAACATTCAGTAATTAAAATAATTAATGCGTCTCTCGTTAATTTAACGTTTATTACAAGGAGAAGTTGATAAAATCATTTATAAAAATCAAGTGAACACGAATACAGTCGTACAAAGGTCAATCGTGCGTGCGGTGCTTTAACGAACACTATTTTTGCATGGGCACAAAACAGCGAGCAACTTGCAATCCTCTCATCGAAAGCTTCCGCTCGCTCAATTAATCGCACTTTTTTCCGCGTAATCGCGTCCCCTTCCGAGATCGCTCGCGACCCGCACGGAAAAACTTTGCGTTCCGGAAATTACGCGGCAAGGCCAAGTTTTCAGGTCAAGCGTAGCTGTACTTTTTGCTCGTTTTAATCTGAACTTTACGATAAGGAAATTGCATCGAACGATCCCGTTATACGTCACCGCTACGCCGAGGTGGCCTCTACTGCAGACGATTAAAGAGCGACTTCTTTATTCGCCCTTTTCACAAGTGCACATGTGTACACAAGAAATGAATTAAATGTCGACAGGGAGTATGTATCTGAATAACGATACAAAAATTTTATCGATAAACATATAATACAATTAAAACTTTTTAACAAATATTTCATTGAACAGTTCTTATATTATCAAATTTGTTGTATTTTATCTATCATCTAATTAAAATATTATAACATAATTATATCGTGTTCCTAAGCATAATCTTAGATATTTTACGCAAAGAAATAATATAGATTTATTTAATAAACAGAAATATACGTGAAAGTTAAACTATATAAAACTAAAATTTCCACGCGGCAGTAGACAGTATTGACGTCATAACCCGTTCAGATATCGAGGAATTTTACAACAGGAAGTGCAAATATGACAATATTCAGACTGCGTAGAAAAATACACGAGAAAATAGATTGGTTTGACAAGCATTGCGTGGTCGTCGACCCTTTTGTTTCGAGATCGATATGTCGCTCCACAGCGTGTGTGTATAACACGCCCTACGTCAAACAAGTTAGCCCCCTTAATTTTATCAATCGAATTGACATTCCCGAACCAATGTATGTCAGAGACGGTTACACATCACGATAAGATCGCATGCTACCATGATGAAACGCCTGTCGCCTTATCCATCTATTTGCCTGTTCATGCTCGTAACGTTTCATAGTCAGCAAGTCCATACCGGTTATCAAGGTACGTATGTACATACATTCTGCCTCGATCAATTTTTTCTGCACTTTTCTAATTAACTCCTCTAATTAAATTATTTTTAACTTACAAACTTGATTGAATCAATGCAACTTTATCATCATCATTATCAATCAAAATAAAAGTTTTAATTTAGTATCCAGATCAGTATCTTGAAAATGCTGCAGTTTGATCGATTGCTTTATTCGACTAAATTTGTAAATTCTTTTTCTCTCTCTCCAAAGCAATAATATTTATACTGGAGTTTCTCGTGGAAAGAAACTGTAGAAGTAAATTACAAAAAAAATATGCACATGTATCGATATAGAAATAAAAAATACGCAAACAAATAAATTATAAAACATGAAGTACATAACGCGCGTGGATATAACATTAAACTGAGAGACGTATTTGTTATATGAACTCGGCGATAATGCCGTATAAGTTGAGATATATATGGTTGGCCGTTTTTCCATAATTTCCTATAGAAAAAAAAAAATGTTCCACGCGTCGATCCCTTTCAGAGCTTCTCTACACCCTATCAGCCTGTCCTATTTCGAGAAAGTCATTGCCATCTATCAGAGCAGAGCTTTCCTCTTGTCGAGCACAGCGCGCACGCGAGAGCTATTTTTCGCGGTTTCGCAAGCAGCAGAGAGAAGAGTAGTAGGTCGCGGTACGAGAAGATGACCCATTGTACATCACATCTCTATGCCACCGCTCACTCCCCCCCCCCACCTTGTCTGCATTGCAGTCGTAGCTGCGGATGCCGAAAACGAAAGCACGTTTTCTTTTCGTTACTAGCTCGATTTAAGAAGATTCTTCCACTTGCTGTGGCGTGATGACATGGCATCTTTCAGCTTATCGCTCATTTTACTTGTCCGGGTATAATAATACTTTTCTCGCAAAATCTCGAATAGCACGAGCGAGATGAGAGAAACATCCTTTTAATAAATTTACCGTAAAGTATTAAATAATAATATTAAATATTCTCTCTTAACTTGCTTTAAAAATTATTTAAAACCTTTTTAAAACGTTTTATCACAAAAGTAATTAAACGGTTATTAAATAAACGTTCAGTAGTCTAAAACGGGGGAGGCAAGTAATTTTTTTTTTTTTTAAAGAGAAAACGCTGTGTGTGTGCGAGTGACATTTTTCTATGATATAGCACTGCCAAGCGGGAAAACTGCTGCGCTTATACCACAAAATGATGATCCATTGTACGTGCTTGCCGTGGCTTCATTCCTTTCTTCCTCCCTCAGTCTCTCTCTTTATCTTTCTCACTCTCTTGCTATGTCCTTTCTGTCTTATCGTGTTCTCCTATGGCGTACAACGACGAAATTGATACCTGATATCGAGAGACCTTGCCTTCTGTAACATTTTCACCTACACGAGAAAGATCCTTCCTTTTCGCAATAGAGCGAAAGATGTCCGGAAAGACGGAAACGGAAATATTCCCGTTGGTAAAAATATTTGCGTCTCTCAATAATATCGGTGCCCATTCGATCTCTTCAGTCAAGATTCGCTTGCATACGCTTCAAACGACTATTTTTTGTAAAATTTTTTCAAATAATAAAATTGACTCTTTGCACTTCATCGCAATTTGTGAATTTGATTTACGGATCTGTTATGCAGATCTACCAGTCGCTACTTCGGTGCCGATGCATTAACTATAGCGCATGTAGAAAGCTAAAATTTGAATAGATATATTCTGTGATGCAACAGCGTTAATGCTATTATGCAACGATGAAAGTTAAATAATGGCCTGTGGTCAATGACGGAATATCACCGATGATATAGATTCGGGAATACATAATTATTATTTAGAAATGTTCCTCTGGTTTATTAAATTTCCACGCAATTTCTCCTGAAAATGGAAATGTGTGGAACATCATAATAAAGTAAAACGCGTAATGCATTGGTAAGTGAAACGTATTATACTCAAAATTCCGGGCTATAATATCCAAATAATGTATTGTTGCAATAAATTCACCAATAATAGATGTGCATGTACGTGTGTAGATATATACAGATATAAAAAATCCTGTACAATTGCATTAGCAATAAATACACTAATAAAAACAAATATTATGACAAACATCATAGTAACGAACATCAAACTTAGTTTTAGTTTATTTAATAATACCCATGCAGTAGTAATTACTACTGCGTTTCAATTTTTAAAAATATTTTATTACAATTAAAACTTCTAATTGTTAATTATTATATTGCTTAAAATTATACGTATCGTAAAACTATTAATTAAAGTTAAATAATCGTATACCAAAAAAATGTAACTATTTTGTTCATATAAAAAATATCTATACTGAATAAAAGCAAAATTGTATTTGGCTTTTTTTCTCCAGGGCGTTATACGCGCGCTGCTGATTTATCCGACGAACACAAAATAGTAATACCGCGAAGGGTCAGATCGGATGGAAGTTTTATATCGCATCAAATACCTCATCACTTTGAGCGCTCCTTCTATCGAAATCGGACGACAGGCGACGATGCTGTTCACTATCGCTTGCGTATTGATCACGAAGAGCACCACGTCGAACTCTATCCGAACCGTCGACTCCTTGGACCAGATGCGATAGTCGAGAGGCGATGGGGATCGAAGAATTTTTTGAACAATATGCAACTGAAGCGATTGCAAGACACGCAATGCCACTATCGCGCTCGTGTGCGGAACCAATCGGAAGAGAGCGCTCTATCTACTTGTTACGGACTTGTTAGTTGAATGTTCCTTCACTCAATTGATCGTGTACAGTTACGTCGGTTACATGTGCCAACATTTCTAGCATCATATTAGTTATACGAGGGATGTTTGTGAAAAGTTTTGTGAATAAATATATAAGTAACGCTGAGGAAAAAAATCAATTACATGATTTCGGTATGTATTATTTTTTTTTAATATTCAATTCAAAAAAATTTTATTCTGACAAGATATTTTGTCTTGGCGACAATAAACACTCCTTTTAAAAAATGGAAAAGTTAGAAAATCGTGTTAAATATTTTGTGAAAAATATTTCAAAAATTTGAAATATTTATATATCTTTACAAAAAAAAAGGAGAGTGCAGTCGTTCGAGATGGCGAGAAAACAAAATAGGAAAAAAATGTAGTCAAATTCAAAGCGCAGCACTCTTTCTCACGTTTTAAACACAAAAAAAAACGATTATTTAATTAGCATACAAAATAACTCAAAGTGTATTCGCATAAATAAAATTTCTCTGACATAAAAGAAGACGCAACAAAAGCATGCAAACAATTTTTCTTGCCTTTGTCATCTATATATATATTCACATTCGTAAAACTTTTCAGACAACTTTCATATTTATATGCAGGATGGAAGCGACTAGTTAGTTTGTTTCCGGTCAAAATATAAATTTTAAAAACTCCGGATTTTCATTATTTTAATTTTTAGGTTGGGTACATCAAAACGAAGCACGCGTGGTACATGATCGAGCCAGTGGCTGGGCATGACTTTACCAAAGAAATAGAGCAACCGCACATTGTGTATAAAAGAAGCCCGGATGAATATCAAGACAATGACGTGCACGATGCGCTCTGCAATGTCATCGGTGAAACGTCCAGGATCATTGCCAAGCGTGCGTTGAATCCGAGGAACAAAATGCCCGCAGGATCAATCGAGAATAAGTCATACACGCTAGAGTTACTGGTCGTGTTGGACAAATCTCTATTAGACTATCACAAGGAATTCGATGTCGAAAATTATATACTAACGCTCTTCAATATGGCGAGTTAAAAGTCTTTCAAAAACTGTACAAATCTGCTTACGAATTCTTAAAAAGAGATCTTTTTTCAGGCTGCAGGATTGTTTCACGATGTCAGTCTAGGTATACATATGCAGCTGACCATAGTAAGAATTATAAGATTAGAGGTGGAGGAAAATGAGGTAAAGTACGCGGTAAAAACGTTCCGTCTCCTAAAATAAAACGTTATTGTTTTACCGAAGGTGTAAGCGCACACGATAAATCTCTCTTCCGCGCGTTTAATATGTCTTCTTCGCGAATGAAAAGCATTCAGATTATAATTTATAATTTAGACCGTATCTTTTCTCGCACGCTTTGAATTCTTGCCAACTTGATATTCCATCGAACACAACGCAGATGAATTTGTCGATGAATCGAGACGCGGATGCAACGCTGAAGCACTTCCAAGAGTGGCAATACACCATGAATCCCGGCGACGATTCCCACCCAAATCACCACGATTGCGCACCACGATTGCGCAATTCTCATTAGCAAGTACGCGGCGCAGGCAATTCCGTCGGAAATTCAATTTAATCTCAAGATTACGGGCACTCGCTCTTTTGACGATAACTTATTAGATTAGATATCTGTGTCTCGAGAAACCTCTGTGGCTTCACCGGTACATCCACGATCGCTGGTACGTGCGATCCTTTGAGAGGCGCAGCCATTGTGAGGGACGCTGGTTTGCCAACCGGCTATCATATAGCTCATCAGATAGGCCACACGTAAGCCCGTAATTAATTTTATCCGCTCCAACCTGATTAGACGCGCGGAAAATTTCAAGTGAGTATACATTGCGCCGCAAAAACGGAGTAACGTAATTCTAGAACGTGCACATTAATCTCGTTAATCCCGTACGAAGTAGTCGCGTCGAACAACGAAATTAACTTCATAATATTAACGTGACGCTCTGCGATATATACACAACATTTCATATATTCTTATTTCAACCGGAGGAGCATTCTAGAACGGATATTCTTCTCATCCCAATAACCGTTCCCTCGACTAGCCCTCTTCGCGTGGTAACCCCCTTTCTGTCGCTGATGGGAGGGGAGGGGAGGGAAAAAAATTCGAAATAAATTTCTAAAGACCGTTTCTTTGCCCAAGAATGGAAATAATAGTATGCCGTGGCGTCGTCGTAAATAAGTCACGGTCGAGAGCGTTGTTTAATGTATGAAGCGGCTCCTCGTCGTCGTGTACCCCGAGATACCTTTTAAGAGCGAGTCCGGACGGCGCGCGTGCCCCAATAAATATTCCACTCCGAAAAGCCGATTTTCTTTTTCTCATTACCAGCCTGGGTATGTCCCACGACGTGCAGCGGGAGAACGGCTGTCCCGGTATAGTTTATCACGGGAACGGATACGCGGAGACCACCGTTATGCATCCCGGCGACATGTACATCACGAAAAAATGGTCCGAGTGCTCCCGGCGCTACCTGCGCTCGTACATCGAGTAAGCTTAATGCTTGTTGCTTTTTCGTTGGCGGCTTTATTAAAGTCCGCCAGCAACAAAGCTGCTCTCCTCATCTACTCCGCGCGTTCTCTACAAGCGGAGAAACACAGGGTGCCTCCTGATCTACGGCCGTAAATTTCAAATTAAATTAAGAACCGCGCGTCTCGGCCGTTGTCTCGTGGTGCTGCACACGGTGATTCGCGATATGAAACGGTGAACGATCGTCGTAAATTACTATTATACGTATAACAGAAATGTGAAAGTTTCTGTGATATTCAAGCTACTTTTTTTCACATTTTATCGGCAGAACTCTTCTTGCAACGTTCTCGAGAATTTGGAGAAAAAATCAGAACTCTATCAATTTATATCAAAATTCTAAATCAGGATCAAAGAAAGAAAAAAAAATAGTTTCACAAAAATACAATAAATTTTTCTTGAAAATATGCCCGTATCGTATTGAGTAGATGAGTAATAGGGTGTTTTAGAGAGGAGAGAGTGGGAAACGAACGATGAATAAACGCGAACAGTATTATTGCAGAATATTAGAGTAATGATAACCTCTCATTTCTTGCATCCAGCAATAATCCGATTTACGCTCATTGCTGTATTATAACACAATCATAGAATGCATGCGCTGTTTAAGGTAAATACCATTACATGCATCCGCGATGATTACAGAGGAGTAATTACGAATGTTTGCAAATTACGGACATGTGAAAATGATACGAAAACTATATTTCGCTACCATAAATTAAAGTTCTAATTATGAATATATTAGTTATATACTCGTGCAACTCGGCATTACGTCCCGCATTGCGATGAGTCACAACAATAATTTTACTTTTTGCTAAAAATTATAATTTATGTCGATAACACGTGCATAATAATTATTGTAATTTAAGGCTACATGACTGTAGTAGTTCTTCGAATGAAAACGTCTAATTATAATAAATAATTAATAAATAATCATCGGTTTTATTTAATTCTTTTCACAGATGTTCGCAGTTTTCCCACTCTCGCCTCATGTTGCGACATATAACATGCAAAGTTTATTCAAAATTTTCAAATATAGACTACAATCATTGATTTCAGGCAGGGTCTCGCGTTCTGCTTAGAGGACGAGCCGCAGGATCACCATTTCTCCGTTGCGGAAATGCTGCCGGGAGTGATGTACAACGGTGACGATCAATGCCGTTTACGGTATCGACTAGACGCTCGTCAATGTGACATGGGAATCGTAAGTTGAGCACAGATTAGAAACGTGACGTCACAGAAAAGTAACGTCGCGCGTTAGTCACGAGCGACGCGGCGACGGTGAAAGTATCAAACGCGATCGGCCAGTTTGTTTAAAGCGATTCCGATAATGCGGGCATTAATCCATATCGGTAGCTCGTGAATCCACATCGCCCGTAAACAGGCACCATCTGCCGTTCGCATCTACAAACCGATGCCTTTGCGGCCTACCTTATCCGTTTAGGAAAATACGTTCTCCGGCCGTGCACGGCTGTCAGATAAGAGGCAGGAGAAGTCGCGATATCGCGATCGGCACGCACCTAAAACGAGACTCCCGCAGGGATGACTGATCCTCCTCATTTGGGTTTAGAAAACCCGAGCTCAATACACTGCAAACAATCGCATATACTTACACATTATATACACTTATATACACACGCCTTTATAAAACGATAAAGTCGTTTGAGAAAAAAGGGGAAATGACATGCAATTTAATTTGGGAATAATTAAAAAAAAAGTAAAAATAAGAGCACAAAGCCTACATGTATTTTATACAGATGAAGTAGAGTAATAAAAGCTAAAGCTCGTATTTTATTTGCATTCTTTAATTAAAAAAAAGAATTATTAAAATGAGATACTCTCGCCCCCGTTTTCAGACCTGCGAAACCCTTAGGTGCGCCATTCCGGGAAGAGGTTGCGTGACTAGTAGGAAACCACCCGCGGAAGGCACCCCGTGCGGCGAAAAGAGAGTAAATTACCCCCCTTACGAATAAAGAGTGTAAAATAAGGCATGAAGGATGATCTAAGACCCGTAGGTCGTGAGAATTGTGATAGACCGATTTATAAAAATAACGATTCTTTTATTATGGAGCTATTCTTCGCGACAGAAACTGTTCTGGGAAATTTCCAAACTTTCTTTCTCTTCTTAAACAATTCTTTAACCAAACTGTCATTTTAGTTTAGCATTGCAATAATGTAATTTTGCAATGTAGGACAATTTAATTTGAACAATTTTAGCTTTGACGATTTTATTTTAGAAAAAGATCCTTCGTCGAGTGCAACGTTTCCTTCGTTCCGAAAGTAATTAACGTCATATCGATCCATTAAGGATTTATAATAATTAATTATGCGGGTCTCGATTGTGTATCTTCACTTTAACTTACTTCAATACAATGTTCATCAAGATATTCGTTCGCGAGTATAACTGATGAATAAGTATTCGCCTTCGAGAGCCTTAAAAGCATATCAGAGTGCAGATTCAAAGAAAAATTACATATTGATCAATTAATCAAGAGAAGGGTTCTCGAAGACCTTTCACCGAGAGACCATTATGTCGGAACAGTTTAAGTATCTCATGAAAGAGATACGACGAGAGTATATAGCGGAAAGCTAAAAAAAGCTGTCTGGATCCGCCATCAACCGTGAATCACGCGCCCTTTCAGAATTAAAACCAGTTTCAGACTTCAGTTGAGTTTTATTGTTGCCCTTAAGGCAACAAAGCGTGGTAATGTTAAATTACTCTGAGCAGATGCGATTCTTATAAAGTACGTCAAGCTATCGTTATGCAAACACACTGTAAATCCTTCCATAATAATACGTTTGCGTGTTTACAAAAAAAAAATTGCAACTTTTATACAACCATTTCTTGCTTCTCTCCGGTTTAATAAGCAGAGGATGATAATACACTTCAAAAGTTAAAACAATTATTTATCTGAAACTTAATAATGAGCTAGAAAATTTACAAGCCAGCGTACGGGATAATCGATGCGAAATTTTTTTTTAAGAATAAAAGAATTTATTATACTTGAACGTATCCAAGAAGTTTGTACTTCTAGAAGACGAAGAAGTCGGTTCCAAATTTTCCCAATAAATTTGTTGTATATAAAAAAAACTATATACTAAGACTCAAACATATATATATACTAATACTCAAACATATATATATATATATATACATACTATATAAAAAATTCATGCATCTTGGCAAATAAAACTTATTTCAAGTCGAGTCACGAATATTTCGGAAATCTAAACGGGGCAAGTCGGCCGAAATGTTTTTTGCGGTTGGTCAAGCATGCGCGGCTACGTGATGTTGCAAAAGGGATTCGGCAAAACGTGATAGAATGCCAAAATGCACGCGGAGTCCGTAATGGGTGGAAGACGAGCGGTGTCCAAATATCACACATCAGCAAAATATCAGATTTGGGTGACAATGTTAATAACCGGGCGTGCCGAAGCGTCAGAGCGCCTAGACGAGAGTCATTAGCTCCGACCGGCGTTGGTCGACACCGCTTCGGGGTGTCGGACACTACGGCGTTGAAGCTCGTAAATCCGGCCGGCGAGTAATCTCTAATTACTCGAGTGAGCTCGGAACAAAGTCAAATGATCGATACCCGTGCGCGACAAATCGAGCCAGCGTCGCTGAAAACGCGATCCACCAAAGGTTTCATCCTAAGTATGTAATAACATCTCAAGTTATATTTTATAACTTTGAGTCTAAAATCGATTGAACCACATATTGATGAATTTAAACGTTGAGTTTCCAATTTAAAATATTGATTATTAACAAAGTTACCGTACAAAATGTAAATAAGAGTCATAATGTCACTTTGATCTATATATAAACATCGGGTATAAATAATAAAATGTTTTAATTATTGACATGAGAGAGATAGAAAAAATTAGTCAAGACGTGTGCATCTTTTCAAAGCATGTACAATCAATTCAAATATTTATAGAAAAAGCGCTTGATATTTCGTTTAAATAACTCGTCGTAAAAAGAAAAACAAATTTCCGACCGATGAAATTTAGTGAGCAAAATTGGACGATGTGTAGAGGATTGCGAAAGTTTAAAAAATTGAAATCGGAACGATAACATCGACTTCGAAAATAGATTGATCTACCTACGTGCGTAAAAATTCAGTTTGTTTGTCATGCCACTTCACAACAGCCGATGCAATCATCGGTGGAATGAAATAGACAAATAGATGCGCAATTGCAGTTTGTGAAACGAAGAGCAATTATCTCGTCGCCGGCCGCGAGGGCAGATTCGATGCGTTCGCGTGTTATCGCGGAATCGAGCGTATACTTTAATGCGGATGTTCCAAATGGAAAAGCGAGGTAGCTAAATTCAAGTAGCCATTCCAGCGGAATGGCAAGATATTTCCGAGAATTTTTATAAAATGATGAGCCGCGAAATTGGAGATACTACATGAATTTTAGCACATTTCCTTGAATATGTGCATATAGAACGTGAGATACGTCCGCGGATTAATATTATTTTTGCAGCCACACGCACGTGGAATATGGCACGTATCATTACAATTAATTAGCATTTGCGCGGCGGGTAAAGTAACTTTAAATAAAAAGTACATTACATTGAATAAAAGGTAATGCGTGCGTTTATGACCGTTTTAAGTGCAAAATAGTTACGCTACGACGGAGCAAAAGGGAGGAAATATTATTCTACCTGGCAGACACTTAAGCGGCTTTAAGTACGCTTAAAACTGCAGAAGTCATAAAAGGACTCGATAATTATTCGCGTCCGGGAATGGCGTTAGCGATTCTAAAGGAACAAGACGAAGGTCTCTCGAAGCGCAAGAATATCTTCTTGCAGGGCATAATAAATTTCCACGTCGCGCGTTTCTAAAAGACGTAGTGCATCATTTAGTCTCGTTCATAATGCACCTCCCTCGGGACATCCTCCGTGCCTTCTCGTTCCCCGTGTGACATAAGTCAGTCCAGGTGCCCCGCGACGTCGGGAATGTTAACGAATGTTACAGTGGTGCTACCAAATGAAGTGCCTGATGGTGGGAGAACGGCCCGGAATCACAAACGGCGGCTGGGGTGCCTGGTCGTCCTGGAGCAGGTGTTCGCGGACATGCGGCTCCGGCGTGGCGTACGCCGTGAGAAAATGCAACCAGCCGTCCCCGTCCAAAGGCGGCTCTTATTGCATGGGCGACAGGAAGCGTCATAAAATCTGTGCAACAAACGTTAGTTTCGCGACTGATCGTAAGCAGCTTTCCAGTGAGCGCAGCGCGAACTTTTGCGCGGGCTCAAGTGAACATCCGACTTGTGCGACGATCGCGTCTCTTCCGCGAAATTGTCTCGCGAACGGTTTTCTCCGTTTAAAGAATTTCACGCGACGCACGAAAGTGTACGATACTCGCGCGTTAAATTACGAAGAAAAAAAAAAGTATCGCAAAGCTTGTGAAGTTAAGGTGGGTGGAAATAAAAAAAGTGTTAAGCGCTGTGTTGACGTAAAGCTGCTGGAGTTGGAAAATTATCATACGGGATTAACATCGAGTTTCTTTACAGCCCTGTGAAATCGGCGCACCGTCGTTTCGCGACGTGCAGTGCGCCGAATTCAACGACTGGGTGTTTCCGGAAGACGGGAAGGTTCATCGTTGGGTGGCGTATAATCTGCCCGAAGGTAAGAAGAGCGATAAAAGATTTTCGAGCCTCGCGTCGACTTCGTAACTTATCTTTCCTAGACTTGAAGGCGTCCGAAAATCCCTGCGCGCTTTACTGCATGAGCGAAACTAATCTGGTGACCTCGTTGAGACCGAAAGTGGTGGATGGCACCACGTGCTATAGAGGCATTCGGGACATTTGCGTCGGTGGGATGTGTACGGAGATACCTTGCGACCTAGATATGGAATCCGATGCCGTCGAGGACGTTTGTGGTGTCTGTCGAGGCGACAGCACCTCGTGCACTTTGAAGCAGGGAACAGTGTCATTTGCGGCCCAACCCCGTAAGAAAGAACATATATATTAATGTTAGAAAAATATTTCTCTATAAATGCAAATACGAAGATTTTATTTTGCCTAGTTTCTTCGAATACTAATACCACTTCGTGTTTGCAAGATATCCGAAGCAAGGTAAAAGCCTTTGCCGAATATCAAAGTGAACTCTTACATTATTAAAAATTATAATATTTTAAAGATGATAGCTGAATTTTATATTTATTAATGCTTTCAATGGGTTATTCAGTCTCTCTTTCTCTCTCTCTCTTTCTCTCTGTTTTTCTGTCAATCTCTCCTTTAAATTATTCATAATAATTTCTTTGGCGTTCTCGTTTACTATTCCACGTCGAGCAAATTTCGCGACTTGACAAAAATGCCGATGAACTTCAGTGTCGTCGGTACGGCACGGTAAATAGGGAAGTACGCGAACGAGAATTTCCGTGAATTAAAATTTCGCCAGAGCAAAAGTATAAGACGCGCGTTCAGTCTTGCTCTTTAAGAGGAATCCCAAGCGGCGTATTGAAAATGTCTATGTATGTGTGTGTGTAAGAGAGAGAGAGAGAGAGCAACTCGCAACAGTCAAATAAATCTTTCCGCACTGCGCAACAACGCGATGCTGCGCTGAAATTGGAATCTCGACGAATAATATCGCGTGTGGTAGAGCTTTTTGCAATAATCTTCCGAGCGAATTTTTCGCGTTAAGGGCTCAAGAAGATAACGGACGTGCCGGTCGGTGCCAGAAATATTCGCGTCGAGGAGGCAGAACCGACCAAATCCAGAATCGTGGTGCGCGCCAAAAATACGAAAATCGTGTTGATTGATGGGTAAATGAAATTCTTCTTCACGTCATATACTGTCTGATCGAACGTTGCGAATAAACATCTCTAATTCGGTACTTTTCTTCAATCTGTGCTTCATCAATCTTGTTACGTTTATGTCGCAATATAGCAAATAAAGATCTAGGCTTGCTCCGCAATTAACAACGCGGTTATTTCAGTAACCGTCTAGGAATGTTCGATGTGCCGGGATCCAAGGCGTGGCTGGGAATGATAAGACCGAGGCAGGAAGCTTTGAATATACCGGGACCCGTCACCGAGGACCTGATTATATTGGTAAACATAATGAACGCACTCCGCTAATTAGTCACTACTCTCGGCAAATCGATAACGTATCTCAAACAAGGTGTTCCAACTTGGACATAGTGCTATCGGCAAAAACGCGCAAAAAGAAACTCTTAAGAACATTTTATGTTCATTTGAAACCGCAATATTGCCATAATAATCGGCTGTTACAATTTTCAAAGTAAACGAGTTTCGGATTAAATTCTTTTTTTTCTAACAAATATAATTTCTAACTCTTGTCGACGCGACGCAAATATAGTTTGTGCAACACTCTACGGAATAACTAAAAATTAATCTTTTATTTCTTAAGACGTGTCTTAATTAAGCGTCTATTTTCCCGTGCATTGAAGTAACTCTAAGTCATTTTAGAAACTACATTAACGAGAAATTTAATTTTATCCCGTCGCAGTATTTTCTTTGACAGCTAGTTAATCTGACAGGTTGCAGCAAAGGAGAACGTCACGTTAAAATACTCATTAGGATTGAAGCAACGGACTCCCCGCAAGCCCGCGTTCTCCTGGGATTTCATCGACTGGGAGAAATGCTCGGCAGGTTGCGGCCCGGGAGAGCAGATATCGAAACCCCGCTGCATCGAGAAAATCGGCGGACTGGTGGACGATAAATTTTGCAGGAACACCGTTAAACCAGACGCAAAAGTCAGGCCGTGCAATCAAGCTCCCTGTATAGCCCGGCAAGTTTACACTTTTACAATTTTCCGCGTTTGAAATATTTATGGAGCTGTCAGTTCGTATACGAAAAAGTAACGACATTTAACGAGCTACGATATGACGAAATTGAAATGTAATTGCGTATTACCGTATTTATTACTTGCTATAGCAGTAATAACGTTTACACATTTATTTCCTCTCATATCGTCCATATTTCGTTGATCACACATCACCGTCGGACGGAATTGTAACTTTTATCTCGAGGAAGTAACGAAGGGACACGACAAGGCGCGATAATCTTCGCCGGCTAATTAAAAGCCTCGCTCTTATCGTCGCGCGCGCGCGATTTCAGGTGGATCATTGGCGAATGGCAAGGCTGCACGCCGTGCACGTCAGGCTGCGAGAGAAGGCGCGCTGTCAAATGTGTACGACCCGTTGGCCGTGGCGAGCAGGATCTCGACGTGATCGAGGACAGCTACTGCCAAGGACCGAAGCCAAGGGAGTCGGCGCTTTGCGAAGCCAGCCGACGAAGACGAGAGGACAGAGGTGCCGCCGACGGGAAACGCGAGCTCTCCGCCGCCGCTCGCTCGAGCACGCTAACGCGACAAAACGACTTTATTAGATCCGCTCGAGTGGCCGCTAAGACGGCTTTAAACGGCGCCGTCGCGGAGGACCGACATCCGAGTGATCTCTCCATGCGGCCAGGACAGATTGGGAATTCGTCCGATCGCTCTCGTTTGATCGGCACCGGGCACGTTAATACGCTTTCACGCGAGACAACGGACTTGATTTCAGCGGACGCGATTCGAAGTTCGATTAAAGCGCGTCGAGATCGTTCTCAGATAGATAAGAGATCACACACGGGGAATACATTGAACGATAAGAAGAAGAAGAAGAAGAAGAATATGAATATGAACAAGATTAAGAAGGGCGAGGTAGTGATCGATACGGAGGACATTCAGAACCTCACGCTCACGATTATTCTCGAACGCGACGAGAAGAACGCCGTTATGAATTTTCCGAAGGATTTCGAGCCTCGGCCGCCGGTGAATAGCACGGAATTCACGTTAGTAGGCATAGACGCCCTCAGATACATACAAAGAATTCAGGAAGAGGCGCGTGCATCCTCCGCGGTCTCGATTTTTCGCAAACAACGTGCATGCGATACGCGATGAAGTGGATCGATGGCGCAAATGATCGTAGGAAGGAACACGCGAGAGCGTTCCTAGGTGCGATGAAAGAGAAAAGAATTTGTTATCATACGTAGAGCATATGCGGATATATCGACTGCTCTCGTGCGAAGCGTACGCTCTTACGGAACGGCATCCGCGATGTGCGAACGAGTGGAGGGCGCGCGCGTCTGGAAGACGAATCTGCGTCGATTCGAGCGATGGTTGCGCGATCCATCAGGGAGACTTTTACGAGTCGTTGAGTAGAACGACGGTGCGCTGCTCTCGAGCACGTAACGCGCGCGGCACGGCGCGTGCGGATCACCGATGCTCGAAACGATAAAAACAATCGTTACGTTATACGACCGAATTAAACTTATGGCGCGCGCGCGCGCGCGCTTACTCGCTCGCTCGCTTTTATATAGGCGTATCGAATCTTAACGATCGGACAGAAGAAAACTCGGGCCATTCGGTTGATTGTTGCGAGTCGCGCCGCGCGAGCCGCAAGATGAATCGCCCGATTAAATCAGCGGCGTCGTTCGAGTCCGGCTAACACGGCCATAATTGACGGTAAAGCGGCGATAGGTCCGCTGGAGCCAGAAGATAATCTCTCAATATACGACGGGTATACGCGGCAACCTCACGACATAAATAACGCCTGAACGACGCGAGGAGGATGATTTCCCGCGACCCACTAACGAGTCTCGCAGTTGAGCATTGGTCTTTCAAATTCATGGCTCGCAAGTTATTTATGGCGGGAGCGATACTTTGTAATGATCCAAGATTACAGACGTTTGCCCTCTCCCTTAATGGCTCGTGTCCTGGAGGTATCGTAGGGAAATGCCTGCCGCGCGACATTTTCTTGTACCAATAAAGATTAAGTGGTAAAATAGAAAAAAAAAATAAACGCGCGCGAGTCATTAATCTTGAGAGTTTGCACTCGTTCCTTGTGAGTTCCGTAACGCGAACGAGTCTGTTTGTCTGGCTGGCGAGCGTCGCGGACGAGCGTCACATCGCCGGACGATATTTTCTGTTTCGCCACGCGCCGCTTTACCTACATGTTTTATTTGACTTGACGGCCTTCATCCCGTCAGGCTAATCAATCACGCGCGACATGAATCAGCAAAGAGCGAATCTCGTAACAGAGTCTGTAATGCTAGCTTTTCGATCTGTATCTAAATATTCATATATTTCTGAAACTTATACTCACGGACGACAATTATATACAAAGATAAACGCACGTTTATCGCAACATTTAATTTTTTTACTCGCTCAACGCCTTTTTTCCGCGGTATCGATGGACTGAGATGGATTGATAGCTTCGCTCTGGGCAATGGAGACGGCACGCGGACTCGCCGTCAGATTGCGATGAGTTAACTGCTGGATAAGTTTAATCGCCTGGGCGCCCTTGTACACCTTCTCCCGGCTCGTGTCGATGCCCACACCGACGACATCGCCGGCTTCCTGGAACGCCTTGTCCGACAGATTAGACTGAAGAGACTCGTCCATATAAGGTGCCTGCATCAGTACAATGTTCTCGATAGGTATCGCATCCTTGATGATGGATCCCGGCTTCAGCGTAGTGAATCTCTCCTCCGCGTCGCAGGTGCGCTTACGCTTGTTCTCGTTTGTCATCGCCCAGTCGTAAAGGACCCGTCGGAAGTCTCGGGCGGCGCTCGTCCCTTCGAGCTTCGAGTCGTCATCGCGCAACTTGTCGCGAGTCTTATCCGAGTGACGGACTAGAGCGAGATCGACGAATCTGTAGATCATTCTCCGTTGATCGTCTGGCGATAAACTCGCTCTTTCTTTCGCATTCGTGAGCCCTTGCTCGTCGGACCGTCGTCTTTTCTTAGAACACAACTTTCTGCAGGGTCTGGTACCTAATGCGAACGCAGAGCGTTTTCTCGACAGAATTATGGCAAGTTTTGAATTTTTATTTCAAGTTGCATTAGAGAAAGGCCACGATTGTACCTATACACTCCTGTTTCTGTTTTGGTACGCGACCTTTGCACGCGTCTAGATTCGCTTGCACGTCGTCTTCCCCGGGTCTGGCACCTGGCCGTACGCATTGAATCTTGCGGTGCATCATACCCTTCTTCCCATCGCAGGCACTGCATTTGCTCCATTGACTCACTCTCCATCTGCACGCGCGACGGACATGAATTTATTTGCTTTACATCAGATTCGTCGAGCGGACGCTAATGTGCGCGCAAAACGCTAGACCGATATTTATGCGACGCTGAGTTAATATCTTATTTATCGGCGAACGTATGCGGGCATAGGTGCGTGGTACTACGTCATCGTTAAAGAAGGAACTAAGATCGATGGAGCGGAAGCCAATAGCGGTCAGAGATTTTTATCTCAGCATCGTGGATATTATTTGAATCGTTGTTGTTGGTCGGAATAGTGATAAGTTATGTATATTTTCTCGCTATTCAAGAATAAAAATTTTTCCGTTACTACGTGTTTCTACAAGATCCAGCTACGGGCAATAAAAAAAAAAAAAAAAGAAGCAGCAATGTGAGAAATCTCAAATTTTATGTGATTATGCATAAAATACATGTCTTATTTTTAACTGCTCCGTCCAACAAATTACGTAAAATTATATTAACGATGCATTGTCTACATCTATTATCGCGTGGAAATTGCTACGTTGAGGAACTCGCAGCTTACTTCGCAGGACAAGGGGCCTGATTGCAGATGCGGCTCTTTGCTTCCGGACGTGGAATGCCGTCGCAGAAGTTAGGTGACACTCGTCCGCCCTGTTCCTCGATGCAGGACGCCTCGGATATCTGCGCAAATCGATGACACGTTCTTCGCATAAAAGCGGTCGTATTCGCGGTCGCATTAAGCACCCGCGTGCGCGTATAACGTTGTCACATAAATTACCATCGTGCCACCATCGCACTTAGCGTTGCATTCTGACCACTCGACGAAGTCCCACATATACCTGGGCGCGTACGATACGTTCGTCGATCTCACGTAGTATTTATAATCTATTCCAGGGTTGTCTTGGGGATTGAAGAACACGTACTAAAAATTGTATACAGCTAAAATTTAACTACCGCACACAAATTTTTGCTGCTGCAATTAATTGCAGCTGCATCCTTTTTTCCGAGTTATAAAATTTTAATTAAATAAAAGTTATTCGACGGCATAGTCACACTTTTTCAGTCTACAATTTGAAAATTATTTAGACACATTTCATCATCGATTCACAATTAAAGGGTACAAGAGTAAAATATTTATAATAATTGTGCAAAAAGAAAATTTGCATTAAGTAAATTTGTAATCTTATAAAAACTAAAGAGCTGCGAATAAAAGATACATTCGCGGTATTGGATTTTTATATGATGGAGTACACGTATCGCGCGGAATACCGATAATTACGCTGTGTGCGCGATATCCGGATATCACATCGTGATAATCATCGGGAAATGAACACGGCTTACTTGTATCTCGATATCTTCGGATAGCGGGCCTTTCATATACACTACTTCCTTGTCCGGTTCCGGATGCGTGTAGATAATCATCGTTCCAGCACACTCGTAATCCCCGCTCTTAAACTCGCGGCTACGACGTCATAAAAGTATACAGTGAAAAAAATACGTTTTATCATCGTTACAAAAAAGTATCTGCGCGTATCAATTTTCCGGGAATGTTTATACGCGCTGCGGGCGTTATAAATTAAAGACGGAAAAGAGAAAAGAAGGAGAGCGAGTCGCGCGGCAAGAGAGTTCGTAGAAACTCACTTGTCTCCATTGATGCAGTACGTTTTATCTTTTTGGAGTTTCACGGCCAACATGTTTTCGCTGGGTTTTTTCTCGGAAACCTGCACGTTGTGAGCTCCCCTCGGAATTGTCACGATCTTCACATATGCTATGAAGAGAAAGAGAGAGAGAGAGAGAGGAACAATGTATCCATGACAAGAAACTGCGCGATTTTATCTGACAGGCCGTAAGCACAATCTACTAAATTTTTACCATTTTGCGACACTGTTTCAGTAAACTTGCCCTCTACCAAACTACACTTGGTCCCGTCGCCTTTACATATGCCGCACTTATCCTCGATTGCGTCCGAATCTATCACCCAATCGCAGCCAACTTTCTACAGTGCAAAAAATTTGCATTACGATATTGGATTTAATTAGAATTATGAACGTCTCACAGGTAAAAAAATAATTTCTTTACAAAAGTTATTCATAACAAAAAGATAGATACTATTTTTTTTAAAGAAAATGCTAAATTTTGTTGTTTATTGTCTCTTTTATCTCACGTCTTTAAATGTCTAAGTTTATACATAAATTTACACCGTTAATTAATGGTGAACAGCTAACGCTGGCTACAAAGAAAGTAATTACGAACCCGCGTATAAATATCAAGAAACCGACTACTAAATTTCATTTCGCTAAAATAACAAGAGTTGTCACAGACACGTAGGTATTTTACGCGTGTGCTCTTAATTATTTTGAATGCATTAATCTAATTACGTGCACGCATTTGTGTTTTGTAACAAACATATAATATTCATTAATTGAGAAATTTAAACCTAAAGCGTCTCTAAAAAATCGATCATATTCGAAGAAAATCCGGAGAAACAAATAATAAATAAATAATACAAATACATAATTTTGTAAAGTTTTACGACATTTGCACTAAATGTCGTAAATTTGCAATAAATATAAATATCTTTTAAAACAACAAACTCTAAATGTACATCTAAAAAAATATTGAACGTTTTTACGTCCATTTAGAATTGTTATCTTAAAAGATATTTATATTTACAACTTATATTAAAAGATATCTATATTTGTAACTTATTTATAACTAAGGAACTTTATCGGATCAGCACGGCAATCCTAGCACAGATAGTAGATTTCTCTGCAAGGTGAATCTATTCCGAAAAGTTACAGTTTCACACCCTGCAAGTTCCGGAGATGCACATGTAGTTGGTGCCGGCCTTGCAGGGCGTCGAATCGTTCGCCGTCGGTGAGATCTTCACGTAGGTATGCTTCTCATTGATGCAGTAAAGCGCGCAAGGTTCTAATTTCGGGTCCATGTATGGCTTCCATTGATGAAGCCCGTCCGTCAGGATCTCCTCGTTGTCGTGTTCCGAGCACTGTACCGCACGGTACGGCGGTTTCGTCGGGTCGCAGGGCTGCGCAATTTAACGCGGAACGTTACGGCGAATGTGTGACGGAATTCCGTGCGGGATGGTACACGGTAGAATTGCGACAGCGTAGAGAATCGTCATACGACTAAAAAGAATTAAAACGTTTCGCCGAGCTCCACCACGGAGATGTTCGCGGCAATGATAGAGTCTCTCTCTCTCTCTCTCTCTCTTTCTCTCTTCCCGTTTCGCTCTTGAACTGAATTTGTTACAGCGCGTTTTAACTCGCGTCACCATATGTAGTAATACGAAACGTGGTATCTCACAGCCGAAAAACACGTAAAAATCCCGTAAGCGTGACGACGCAACGCCGTCAGCCACCACCGTCGTTATAATGAAAATAAGACAGAGACGCGACCATCGCCGGTACATGTGACTCGCGGAATGTGTAATTTGACCGGCATCTTAAAAACATTAAAGTGTCACAGGAGAAATTGCGCGATTAACGTCGAGTGTCGCGACGAAGCAAAGGTCAATATGCGGAAAGTCGCGCGCGAGAAGAGGAGCCGGAGGGAAGATAGACGCAAATTACCACGGTATTGCAAATGAAGAGTCTTCTTCTCTCGCCGAGGCAGTATCTGCCGCTGTTCGCCGGTACCGGGCGGTCGCATTCCCTCTCGGAGTACTTGAGGCCGCCGCCGCAGGTCCTGCTGCAGGGTCCTACGGGACCCCATTCGCCCCATCCGCCGTGCACCGCGGCCGGTCGAGCGCCTATGTCCACGCACTTCTTGTGAATGCACCACTAGATCCGCGTGCAACGCACAACGTTCTTTACATTACCTTTGTGTCTCGCGGCTTAGAAGAATGCAATATGTCTCGCGAGCTACTCTCCGCTCTCGTGTTTCACGCGAATACCAATTTCCAGCGCGGAGAGTCGCGCGCGCGCGCGCGCCAAGTTTCCTGACACTTCAATTTATTTCCCCGGCGCGATTAAATCTACGTCCGCCGCTCGCGAGCGCGCCGAAGGCGACGAAATCTACATCCGCGAGAAGCGACGCGCGAGAGGAAGGCGCGTCGTTTAATAAATCTCTCCGCTCGCGGAGAAAGAGAGAGGGAGAAGCGCCCTTTTATTCCGCCACGCTTCCGGCGGCGTTCCGGGACCGTGGATCACGCCACGTAAATGGCTTTCGATCGCGTCGAAAGCCATTTGCGTTCGCGTTCGTTTGATAATTGATGTCACCTCGCAGCGACGTATTATTTACGTCGCCGGTAATATCTGCGGATGCATAAACAACGACGCTAAGCGGTTGCTAAATAATCCGCGCCGGGGATATATTTTGCCGTAGGAACAGGTTCTACCTAAGCTGCGCGCACCTTGTTCTCACCGCACTTCGTACCGTCAGCCTTCGGCGTCCCCAGGGAGTAGCAGCTCGTGTTGGTCAAGCACCACAGGTTTTCGCAGCCGCTCGCCTGTAATATACACACGATCGCGAGGAGTACCCGGGCTAATCAGATTAGATTTAAAGGAATAGGACGAGGAAGCGCAACTCGAATGCGATCTCTTTATAAGATACGGAACTGCCGTCTTATAAATATTACGAAATCCGATACCGACAGAAGCAGATGTTACGTGCAAACGTAACTTCATTAAGTAATTTATTCAAAGAGCGAATATTCCATCGGCGCGATCGAGATAATCGAATATACCTAGTCCGAGTAAATATAACAAGTGATGAATATAAATAAGAGCCATTTCATTTCCAACGGATAAGTGATGGGTAAAATGCAGAAGGAATTTAGATAATTGGTACATAACGATAGAATTATCAATGATTAATGGAAAGGACATTGAATTTCGCTAAGTAGTAATTTACGATTCGCGATAATCGAATTTCGAAAACATTAGAACGCAATTAAGATCGTATGCGAAGCTTCGAGATCAAAACTTTACTTGAGGTTGCGAGCACACTTTCGATCCAGGAAACTGCATGTCACATTGAAAGGCAGCGTCGTACATCGCACCCGGCAACATGTTGGGATATTTCAGTTTCTCTGGCGGATTTCTCGGATTATCATTCAAACAATCGCCCAGCCCACTCCTTTTTCACAAATAAATTTTGTGATAAAACAAATTATAATTAAACACTTAAAAGCATTTCATTCAAAAAATGGCCGTTTTTGATACGTATTGCCAGTAATGTTATCAATAAATAACACAAACTGCAATTCCCGTTTTAAACATAAAATACATATATTATTATAGATTTATTAAATAGATTATAGCATTAATTAATTCTGCTGCAGTTTAATAATATTGTGAAATAATTAATAGATGAAATTTATGACGAATGTAGAAATGTCCAATAATGAGGAACAATATTGACTAATCAGACATAATCTGAAATATTTTTATTGGAATAATATTTGCACGCAATTATGAATATGTGTGTGTGTGTGTTAAGCGTGTTATACACGCGCATTGAATCGTGTATCATTGCATTGCACAATTAAAAACGACCATTATTTATGCACCGTCATTACTTATGCAACTCGGTTTACTCGAGAAAAGCTGTTATAAATCTCCTGCTGCAGCTCGACCATCTGATAGTATATAGGAAGACGATAGGGGACATAATAAAGTAGCTATCGTCCGTGTCCTGCGATGGACATCCGCTGATTTCCGGCTCGTCATGAGAGCAACCCATTCTATAAAATAGCATTTTCGTATAAGGAAAATAGTCTGAAAAGATTTCTTATTAAAACACGAAGCATTGAAATTTTCTATCTTCGATTGCATTATTGCGACAATTGCATAAAACGATCGTAGTAGGATCAGTTGTATATATAAATGTTTAAAAAAAAAACTTATTTTGTACTAAAAGTTATTTCTGCTTTCTAAGGCTTTTCGCACAAAAACATTCATAACGCGTTCATAAGGACTGATTATATTAAAAGTTAATTTTAAACTTGTATAAATCTGTACGTAACAATAAACTTATGTAAACGACAAGAAAAATCTTAACTTTACGTTGCGATTTTTTTTAAATCAGTACTTAATATAACTTATTTCTGCGGATAACCTAAAAAATTAGAACTTGTTTTCTATATAAAAACACTTTAAACTTCATGATTGCATGGACAGTACACGTGACCAACTTCGTGGGCAATCACGACGCCGAGCAGAAGTCCGTTGTCTTCATTAATGCAGGCAGCCTTCGCTGAATCGCAGGCCGCAGCAACATGAGCCAAACCCATTAGGTCGCAATTGGTTCCCTCCGAGCAAATATCATACCTGAGGATACATGCGAGTAGCGATACGATGTACATGACGATTAGGTCAATATCTAGGAAAATTACCTAGTAACTAACACCGCGATATCATAATGATTAGGATGCGTGTCATCTTTTGGATTCATCTTTTCTGCCCACTTCGCGAAACTCTCTAATGTATCCTCGGCAGCTGGACTGATGAGCAAATCTATCTATGAGTATATTGAGTTTTAATAGGATCTTTAAATAGGATATTAATGTTACACGTAAATGTTGCTTTTAATTTAATTGGTAAAAATTTTAATACTTAAAATATATATTGATTAATTCAATATATATTAAAAATTAAATATTTAAGTTTAATATTAATAAATATGTATTAAATATTTTGTTTATTTCAATTAAACAAGGCAATTTTTGTTGTAACAATATCTTTCTCTTTTCTTCTAGAAAAGTAAATGTCCCAATAATCGAACATGCAACGATGCAGAATTAAGATTGTTAAATTTTTGTAAGAATTCATGATATAAAATAATTATATAATTAACTAAAATGTGATATAAAAAATATTATGATTGACGTACAAAAATACAAAAAAAAAAATATTTAAAATAATAAAATCTTGTGCAACAAATGTAAATCAATATCTGGACAATCTAAAACGCTTACTCTTAATATTCTAAATGCTTGTCTTAAATACTTTTTTCAATGCACTTACTATTTATAACATACAAAAAATATCTTAACATAATGTTACTTTTTTTTAAGAACGTCATTATTAAGCTTTAACCTCTCTTTATATAATTGTATAACAATTTTTTTTTATTTTTTTTTATAATACAGTTAAACCTTATAAATATCTTAAAGTATTTAAAGATTGCAATTAAATTTTAGTATTATAAAAAAAACATTTAAGATAATATAAGTTTTCGGGTATAGAGACAAGTTCGATCACTGGGACATTTTTTCTAAACGCATTCGACATTTTTCATCTTATGATCGCACGTTACCTCTTCTTTTTCTTTTTCCAAATATATCATGCGTACTAAAACGACGTCTATTTGATTCCCCACGGAGCTGTCGTGATAAAAATCCGACACCATGTTCATGACTGTCAAGAGGTACCGCTCGTAATCTGTATTATTGTGGAAGTCGAGAAATCTCCGATCGGCAATTAATCCAATTTCAATGTAACGGTGTATACTGTGCGTTCCCGAAGATACCACGGTATCACGCTTCGCACCAAGAGAATTATTTTCCATTAGCTGCATCTGCCTTTTAGCCAACTGCTCCGCCCACGCTGACTCCCAGTTGTCTGTTAAAGCGGGAATGAGCTTCCACAAACTACGCGCCATTATTTGTCACTTGCTCGTAACTATGCGAAATCCTCTCGCGTTACGGTACATAATAAATGCCCGCGACACGGGCTGGGAACTATATCGTCTCGAGTTAAAATGAAATGTTAAAGTAATAAATGGCGGGATATGGCCTGGCAATGCCTAGCTTCGTTCAAAATTGCTTTTAGGAAGGAGAGGGGGCATATAAGCGAGATAGGAATACAGCTGAAATATCCGAGAAGGTACCAACCGCTGGTTCCGCAGTATCTCTTCGACACGGTATCGGTTTGCCCTTTCTTCTCGTGCGGCGCGTCTCGTTTGTAAGCCACGTGAACGTGTTGGCCATCGGGCTCGGGTTCCGCCTGATACACTGGCTCGATGAAGTACCGTCCGTGATTAGTTTGCACGTAGCCAGCCTGCGCGCGAGAGAGGTGTGTGTCACGTTGCCGATAATAATGTAAAATAAAATATCGACATTCATATTTACGGCGTGACATATCAGTTGGCTGACGTAAAATCGTTACGTTGCGAGATTTCGATCGCGCGCGGTAAAGATCAGCGTTACGATTAACGTGTGAAATCACGTATGTCAAATGTATCGTAAACGTTATTTCTTTCTCGTCATACAACGTACATTAAGATTTATGAGCAGTTGAATTAATTTCGCTGGGATTTCTGTCTGGTCGGGCTATTAATTTCAACGTTTCATGACAGATAAGTTATGGCAAACTCAAACTGCGGACCCCTCCATCGTCTACGGATATTCTCAGTGTGATATAAATACATTATTGTACATCGAAAATGCTGTGCAGAAAGTGAGAGAGTCGATGAGTTCGCCGAGTAAGAATGGGAAAAGGCCAAACGCGTCGCATTCTACGTGACATTTCGGTCGAATCGCACGGCTCCGTCATTTAGAAGCGTTTAAAGCACACACCCGGCATTTAACGGGTCACCCGTTACGGACGCAAATGTCGTTTGTCGATTCGTTTTGCCGCAAATTCGCGTGACCGGCGGAAAATCGTGGATAGTAATCGCGCTCTCGACGTGCGTCGCGACTTTACATTTAATAGAATCAACCAGGCGTTCTACCCGTTTCGCGCAGCTTGCAGTTTATCGGCACGCGTAATCGTTCGCCTTGTACTTAGAAAATAACGAGCCGCGGCGGAAAACTACTTTCGAGGCTATTGAGGGTATCACACTGTAGTACAACTATCGCTTCGTGCATTCAACGCAAATATCGACGTTCGTACACGATGTAATCGAGAGACTCAATTTTCTTTAATACCACAATCGAGCTATACTATATTTGAATAAAAAAAAAAGATGTGCTTTACGAAAGTATCGACAGCGCGTTCGCAGCTGCGACGCGATTCTTACACGGAAAGAACGGTTTCGCTAAAGAATCTAAAAATTTAGCGGGATGCAGATCTGAAAATTATTTTTTTAAACTCTCAAAATAATTATATAAGATGCTCAAGTTGGTTAGGCAGAATATTAAAATTTTTTCAAAGTATTGCTCATCGTGCTTGAACTTCTTCTATATTTGATTTGATGATTAACAAAAATTACAATGTCCAACATTAGCAATACAAAGGTGAATAGTCATTTCCGACGTATTTTTGTGTCTGCCGGACACAAATTATCAAAAATGTAAGTTATTCTGTCACAATTTTGAGAAAAACAATGATTTTGTCGCCTTTTTTCTTTTTGACCGTTTTTCTAAACATTGCGACGCGATGCCAAAATTTTGACAACAAATTCGTATCCAGTAGGCAAAAATGATTATTCACATTCATTTTTGCACAAAGGATCAAACTTCATCGAATGGTGTTATTTTCGAAACTAAATTTTTCAGCAAATAGTTCTTTCCGTGTACTACCGTTCGTTCTATTTTTCGAAAAACGAAACCGTCGCGTAATCAAACCGATGATATGCAAGTGGTCGAAGTGCAGCGTACCAGAATGAATATTGCGTCAGTGTAACACCGCGATTAAATGCCGCTGCGTGATACACGCGTTTTGCGGCGCGCTCGTAGTTTACCCAGGATCGACTCTTTTATTACGCACTTAGAAACATGCATGTTGATACAATGCATTTGCATTTGGATCGACACGCGCGTTACCCTGCAATCGATACGTTACGTGTTTACCAAACTGTTTCTATTTTCATGATCATCACGCATACATTAAAATGCACGACAAGAGAAAACAAAATATAAACAAATGAAATTTGCAAGCGATACAAATCTCGTAATGATATCAGTAATAGATGAGCCAAAATGGCAGCGATGTTTATCTTCTGCACAGACATCTAGCGATACAAAAACGCGGATGCGCTACTAAAATAACTTCGTCTATACCTAGTCTAGTCACTTTGTCGCTTATAAATTGCAATTACATCACGAGGTCTTGAACATTTAGACTGCATTCTATCTAACGTTATTGCGTCGCGCTTGGTGAACGTAATAAAGTAACGTGAAAGAATATCGTGGCATGAAAAATGCCGTAACATCCGCATTGAATTTCGACGGGATTTAGGAAACGTTTCAGACGCAACCTTTCTACAATATCCGACTACGCTCGCGATTCTCCTCTTGCTTCGTTAACGTTAATCTCCCGAAGGAATCCGTGGAACGCATTATGTGCACCAACCACACTCGTAACCACTTCGAAATTCTGTTCTATCTCTGCAGCTCGCAACTCTCATTAAAATTAACAAACCATACGAGCTGCAAAGATTAAAATTTGACTCGCAATCAGATCTTACGTCAATCAACATTTATCAATCTGAACTAATTGACTTTTCTTCCTCGAAAAGATAAGTACGACCATTAGGTCATGCAATCACGTTGATTAATTTATCTTTAAATTGCATAAACAATCAATTAATTATCTTTACATCGATGAATTAAAAATATCACGAATATAGATATTCCTACGCTTACGACAAAACTACATTTCGAGGTTTCGAACGTAAATCAAATAGCATTTATATAAATAAAGCACAAAAGTTACGCAAAATAATTATTTTATTACTAAAAAGAATTATAAACCTTTATTTAGAAAATGACAAAACAACAAATCTTTTCAAAATCATAATTAGTAATACAACATTCTCTATTATAAAATTAATATTTAGCTTAAACAAAAATGAACTTCAACAAGTAATTAAAACACAATATTATTTTTTTCTCAAAAATACAACTCTCTCAATATAATATTTAATATTACAAAAATAATATTTGATTTTTTGATTTACTGGCTAACGAATGCTTAATTAGTTTTGTAACAATTTACTAGTTAATTTTCAATCAACAACATGCCAAGATTGTAAGTCTGAAAATTCGTAAATCGAGATAGTCGTTAGCAGAGGAATACCTGTATTCCGGTATGAATATTACACGGAAACCAATTAACGCGAGATAGGTAGATTCTCTATCGAAGGATATGTGTAATACAGAAAGACCTTATTACGACAAAGCGTAAAATTGACGGGGATTCTTTTCTCGGTTCGTTAACACCGTAAAAAAATATTTAAACGATATGCTACACTAACCACACCGTCGCACAGAGACAGAGCCGCCCTGGAATTGACGTGGCCCCGAATGGTACCGCGATAGTGACACTGCCGATCGGACGCCTTCCTGAATCTCAGACCCTCATTGAGATTAGAGCCGATCCCGGCGCCTCGCGTCTCCACCACCATGTCAGGCGAGATGAATTCATGGTACGGGCTGAGCTCCACGTGGTGATCGATCCCGTTAAAGGGTAGCACCAGATGCAATTTATCGGCCGACCCGAGGGATCGCTTGCCGCGCTCGCTGATCTCACGACGGTTATAGAAATTCGGCAGGGAATACGTGCTAAAGGTGCCATCTGCGAGCACTCGCCTCGGTACCAAGAGCTCCGGCCCGTGAATGTCTCGGGTGTACCTAGGTGGTTCACGTTCAAAAGGGACAATTACGTCACTGACGATGACGTGACGAGAACGTTGTGAATAAAAATTTTTACTTTCACGCTATGCAGAATTTTCAATTTTCAATGATTGCATATGTATTGTGATTTTGAAAGATCATTAGCCCTTAGTCGTCATAATTGTTATTTCGTGAGATTCAGTTTCAGATTTCGTCGCGACGATAAATTGACAGCGATTGCGAAATGTGAGTGCACTCACCTACCGTGATATACGTTTCCGGACGCGTTGGCGTATTTTTCGAGTAGACCGCCATCAACAGTCGCGACGAAAAGCGCCAGAAGTGCCAGGAATATGATCATTATGACTGGCTCGTGTTAAATCAGCTAGAAGTTACGTGCCTGAAGTTGCCGGATGTAGTCGGCGAACAGCGAAGGAACGAAGTTGTTTCGCGCGAGCGTATCCGGTTATATCGCGTACACAATGACCGGAAATGCAAGCGCTTTGTTTACGCATCGATCTGACTAATGACATCAATAATTCAATTAAAATGCAATAATATAAGCATTTAATATTTTGACAAAATGCCATCGTGTATGTAATTGTTGTCGCAATGAAATAATCCGCGCGCATCAAAAAGCGAGAAAAACAGAAAACAATAGATAACGAGCAAAATATCAATCTGGATTAACGTAGACATTTATTTAAAAGAGCTTGGTCAAAATGAGCCGAAAATTTAGTATAATATAGTAATTTACATTACAAATTTGTATGAATCAATAATATAAAGAATAATGAAATATATCGTTGAAAAGTTAAAAAAAACCTTGAAAAATTAAAAAAAAACTTTAATTTCTCCTTATCACCATGAGCACATTTCATCGGGAGACTTTTCCAATTTACGGTAAGTCATATTGGTACTATTATATTATTGCATTTTTTTATACAGAATACGGAATTGACGAAGATAGAAGAAGGCTAATAGAAAAATTAAAGTTCAGTAACGTGCAAATTTCGCTCGTTACGAGATCATTTTCCAATCGGACATCGAGAAAGCGATTCTCAATTTTACGGTATTACGATATTCGATATTGCATGCTCGTTATGTCGCCCATCCAGGCCTTCAGCGAACTCTCTCGTACATGACCGCGTTATCGGAAAACGGAACGGGAGAAGCAACAGACGAATTGAAACCTAAAAATTCATGCGAACGATTCGGTACGACATTTAGATTTCACAGAAGGGTGAGCCACGTTTAAGAGTTAGAAGCGATGTAGTACAGCACGTGAATATTATCATTCGCATTATCGACGACGACGTTCATCCAATTTTACGCTTAGCTTGCAGTAACGGCATTTTGCATACACTTGTTGCACCTGGTTTAATGCCAATGATGAAAAGAAAAAAAATACTGATGTCAAGAGACGGCTTTATGGCCCCTTTTAAAGGATCACAAAACAAAAATAATGATCGAAACTTACGATCACTTCTAGTCTACAAAAGTAGACTTTTTATATCAAATTTAATTTGAAATTTTACATTAAAAGTTATTGTACAATATTCGATGTAAATACTCATAAAGAGATACGTATTACATTTTTTAATATTTATACATCTCGATGTATCAATTTTAATATGTTTTTCAAGAAAGAGTAATTCTTAAGTAATTTTCAAGTTAGAAAATTATTAATTCAGATTTACAAATCCAAGTATTATCAACAACAATTTCTCGACAGAAAACGATTTGTGTAGTCTGAATAGCTATAGCTAAAATTGATATATCGAGATACATAACGTAATATTAAAAAATGTAACACGTATCTAATTTTAATTATACAAAATTATGCACACGAGCAGTTACTATAAAGTTGTAAGATATTATATGGCTGCATTCGCTTTAACGCTCATAGCGCTGCAAGCATCGTCATTTCGTCCTTGTTTATCAAATATTTAACAAGGTCAGACGATGCTTACAAGTGCTGAGAGCGCCGAAGAGAACGTATGTTATTTCTCAGCTCGCGTGTAACGAATGCATGTGTGCAAGGCTATGTGTCCGAAGCTACGTATGGCTATGTCCGAATCGGGCCAAATATGGACCGAATCGGCCTCCGGGACGGGGCCGATAGTTTAATCTTAGTTTATTTTTTGGCCGCATCAAGCGAGCAAGAACAATCGATGCTTTGTTATCCCCGTTAAAGCCCGAAGCCAGTAAATCAGAACGCTTCCACGGACGCCGCTTCTTTACCTGCGCGAGAACCGGCAAGAATGGCGCATAGGTAATCGATGACTTTGCATATAAAACATAATAATAACATCGTAAATTTACAGGCCAAAGAGAGAGTTCGATGAATAAATTAAACAACGCGGCTGGCCAGCACAAATCAGCGGCGCCATCGATCAACGATCGCAACGGCTTTCCATTGAGGACAATGAATAAATTACGAGATGATATCCCACAATCGGCAGGATCCATTAACGTGGACGCTAAAAATTCGCTGGACCAACCGGTCCGTAGGAGATAGCGACCGCTTGCAAAATGAACACGTTACTCACGGTAAAGCAGTTTTGTTTTTTTGTTTTTTTTTTCCTTTTCAACTCCAATGTGTAGCGCGCGACGAGCGCTCATTAGGATCTATAATTTATTCTTTACATTAGGAGCTCCCGACGTTACGTACCTACAAGACTTACATTGTACGGGGGGTATAATATACGTATCGTAATGTCAGGTTTTCGTGTTCATTTCTAATCGTTATGGTCACGACTCCTCGCGTTCTCTATTTTTCGTTATTATCTGTTATACGCACGAGTATCTTATCGAAGAGTACACCTCTCCGAGCCGTGCAAGCAAGCTCCGATATGTAAATATATAGTATATCCTCTTTCTCTCTCTCTCTCTCCCCCCTTCGTTCACTCGCCTTCTCCAGCATCGTTTCGCTGTGTCAACCCTGCGGATATACCCATCCGCAGATGAAAGGCGTGGATGGGAAGCTACGGGTGGTCTTTTCGCGCTCATCACTCCGGCTGTCGATGACAACCGGTCGTTGGCCGGTCGGATAATTAAGGATCTACCTGCGAGCGCGCCGGCCGGGAGGGGAAAAAGGACGTGCTAAATTGCCGGGGCCAAGAGTCTAGGGATGACGCTGCGCGATACACAAGCGGAGGCGCCTCGAGGCGCGGTGCGACGGCGACGGCGACGGCGGACGACCCGTCGCGACGCGACGTCGTCGTCGCCTTGGTGGTGGCGGGATGGAAAACGCGCATCAGCGTGTTGGGAGCCCACGGCCGCGCCAGTTACTCGTTTCGCAAGCGTGAACCGTGTATTAGCGACGTTAAACGGTCGACGACAAACAGACGCGCGCGTCGAGAAGAGAGAAGCCGTCTCACCGTTACTTACGGTCATAACTCGCGGATTTTGCATAAGCGGCTCGTTGAGCGAGAAAGAGAGAGATTAGGGTGTCTCGACGGGCTTTCCTCCTTAAGATCCCGCCTAATTCCTGTTTATATGACACCAGGGCGCGGCCGAGCGCGACACGGAAAGGGAGTCGCAAAGAGAATCGATCTAGCCTACCTTCTTGTGGGCGATTTAAGTGACATTCGTGTAAGAGCCTCGGCGGCGTTGGCTGTTTTTGCAATCTTGTCGGATTACGCTGACGATTACGGCGGAGAGAAAGAGAGAGAGAAAACACACCGCGAAAAAGGCATCCCACTGTTTAGTTATTCAATCATTCCGATTGTTCTCGCCTCGGAGCATCGGCCGAGGCTGATTTGACTCTTGAGAAGTGCTGTCGATGGGCGGCGATCGCGCCGCGTCTTCACGGCGACCTTCCTCGAAAGCCGTCAAATTCAAATTAGTGCTATCGCACGACCGCCCATGTAGCCGCTTTGCTGCACGTTACTGAATAACCGCGGCGCGAGTATCCCGCCTGTCATGCACATGAATGGAGACTCAATGCATCTTGGCGGATACGCTCCGGTAGACTTAATCAAACGTACACCGACCGACCGACCAAGAGAGAGAAAGAGAGAGAGAGAAGGTTAATTCAACGGTACGGCTCGATCGTTTGTCATACGAGAAGGACGGAATCCTTTGGCGCACGGGGCTGAGTTTTACCGGAGCAGGCAAAAACGACATCCGCCGCGAATAGAGTGGGTGGTCTCGCGTCTCGACGGTCTTCTCTCCCTCAGTGCTCGCGAACGATATCGAGACACCGCCGCTTTGCCAGAGATAGCACCTACAACGAGCAATAAAATCAGTACCCGCGCGGTGCACGCCCTACACTCTGTCAGCCTCCTCTCTCCTCTGTGTGCCTCTCGAGACTATAAACTCATGAATAATACGATGAAGCAGCGATACCATCGGGCCACCGGGTATAAGCGCCGTAGAAGTCGCAAACACAGCGAGCGACGGCGGTGCTAACTAATCGGGCGCGGTGGCCGGATTTATCGCTCATCCGCGGAGTTGAATTACCGCTTTGCTTGCGAATTGTCGATCGATTTCGACGCGGCGCGGCGGCGATCGCATATTCATTATTAGACCGGCATGCGGCGCGGCGCGTTATCGCCCGAGTTGCGCTTCGTAGATAGCAGACGTAGTAGACACAGTAGACGTAGCTCTCTCTTTAATTCTTTATGTTAGCATAATATTTCACCATCGATCAATCTCGCTTCGATTTATCGCCTGTCTTGGCGCGACAGCGTAAGGTCGCCGCAATTCCATTCGAGCCCACCCGTTGGCGTATCGCTGAAAATCCGTGACACGATTCCGCGACGGCGGCGGCGGCGGCGGCGACAACGAGCCAACGCGAGCCCGCGTCCCGCGTCGTCGTCCTCGGTCTCGAGACCAGGCTGAGAATTAATTGTCTGCGGAAGATATACGACTTCGGCAACGGCTTTCTTGATAATAAGCAGGTAGCTTGGTAGCTATTCGCACGTCCTACGAATCGCTCGCTCGCGTGGGTCGGTCATTTGTGGATTTTAGAATCGATACGACCTTCGGCTACAGCCGCCGGCTGCTGCTGGGCAAGATCAAGCGGCACGCCGATAATGCGGCATCTGTGCGCGTAAATTCGATAATCATACACTGAGCGCGCATATAAAAGCGCTGTTAAAAGTAGTAAATGTACTTTTCATTCGCCGTCACCGCCGCATCGTAGCTACATTAGACGACTTCAAAGTAACAGATAAGAATTCTCGAAAGCGATTTTCGCAACATCCTATGTGCTTCTCTTCCTCTTCTTCTTCTTCTTTTTCTTCTTCTTATTCTCCCTCTTCTGCTGCTGCTGCTTCCTCTTCGTCTTTTATAAGGTACGCGTGTACTGCTACATCGGTTACTTAAGATGTTCTCGGTATTACGTGCACAAATAGCGATATAAAACGATACTATGTGTATCAAGTAATTGTATGCTTCCAATCCGTTCCAAACGTATAAATGCGCTTTGGTGAACCGAAAACTTGATTCTTCGACGGTGTTTCAGTTCCAACGATCCGTGCCGGTCTCTATACATCGTAGCCATTTAACGTAACGTAACACGTACGGAAACTATCTTTTTGAAGGGGGCAGCAACGGTTTGTTGCGCGTTTTGACTTCCTTAGCGGGAGATTGCTCTTTGGCATCGCTTTCGTATATAATCCCGACATCTCCGGTCTCTCTTCGATGCTGCACACGTGCGATCCCACCTCGCTTCCCATTTCGGCATTACACGCCGGAGCCCCTTTGCGCGTGGGATGCCGATGGGCTCGATTTCGGTCGAGCGAACTCAATGAGGAGAGATACAATCCGCCGGAGTGAGCGCCCGGAGTACCTCGGGACTGCTTGCGAAATCGGAGTGAATCTCTCCGCGAGAACGAGACGAGAACGAGACGGGAGTACGAAGAGGGAATGGTGGATCGAAAGGATTAAGAATGAACGTAACGATAAATTTATCACTGTCTGAGGGAGAAAGAAATAGCCGACGCTGCATACATATTGGAGTATCGAATCGCGAGTGGAAACGCGCGTGTCAAGTAAGATAGACGCGATTTTGCGATATCATCCGTATGCCTTTCTTTCGCGCTCCGCTTCAATCTCGATCCATTGGATTAAATATATACGCGTACGTGGGACTTTTTAAGAATACAAAATTGGGATGTGGGGAAAGAACATCGTGAAGGATTTGGACAAACGGCACCATCAAAAAGTGATGAAGACGGAAAAATCTCTTCTTGCAGACGCTGAACATTTTCTTACGATTATCGATTATCCATATTACATATTTCCTATCTTTCTAGTCCATTAATTCCTGTGTTAGGTCGATCTTCATTGGGGGAGGGAAAAAATTAATCCGCACATTTTTCTTCCAAAAACTGCAGCGAAGTTGGATTTGTGAATCGATGGTGAAATTAATTTCACTGAGATCTCTATCTTCCACAGATGCGTGCTCTCTCGTTGCCGAGCTTCTTTTTTTTTTTATCATCGACGTCTGGGAAAGGTATTACCGGCTGTATCGGCTTAATGGTTCCGTCGAGAGGATAAAACGGTATATCGCGCAATTAATCCGAAAGGATCGACAGAGCGTGTCATAAGAGCTCGTAAACCCAGAGGAAGCATCCTTTCGCGTGTCCTCCGGAGCAATAATAAAAGAGGCACGAGAGGAAAATCGTTCCTTCGAGATTGATCGATCTCGACAAACTCGAGCTTATGCAAATTTCGTGTATTTGAGTAATGATGAAAAGGCACACTCGTGAATGGGTGCTGTAGCCAGCGCAGTAAGTAAGAGGCGTTAGTTCAATAACGTTACAATTCTCTCTTTTTTCGCTTGTCGAAGAGATCAGCTTATTCCCATCGCGCAGTCTATCCCGTGACCGGTCGGCGCGGTGCAGCGCGGCGCGCGGCGCGCGGAGAGGGAACGGTCGGGGGATCTGGAAGCAAAAACGTATCGTTCCGTAGGTGCTCGTAAAATCAGGAAGAATCCTCTCGGAGGCGCGCGCGAGAGGAAACGCGAAACAGAGAAGGAGCCAGCTAGAACGATTGAGAGAAGTAGAGGGAGAGGCAGACGAACGGACGGACGGACAGACGACGACGACGACGACGACGACGAGGGAGACAGAAGGCGAGACCGAAGAAGAGAGAGGCGTACAGAAAACGGGTCCACGGCTGGGTGGAGGAACTAGTCTCACCTAGTAGATCGCCCTGTCGCGGTGTACGCTTTCGCGGGCGGCCGGCGCGGCGGCCGAGAGACGCGAACGAGAGAGTAGGAGGAGGGAACGTGTTGTGGTTCCCTTCTACGCGACGCGAGAGAGGAGGCGGAAAAAAAGAGAGGCGAGAGAGCACGCACACGTACGCGAGAACGCACGCCCGCGTGTATGCGTGTGCACGCGAGCGTGTTGCACGGTGTGTTTGCACCGGGAGGAAACGCACGTACGTGCAGAAGGAATCGAGAGAGGCTCGGATGAGAGAGACGGAGACGGAGAGAGAAAGGGGGGAAGCGAAGGAGACAGGGAGACGGATCGTGTGTATGTACCACCAGAAGAGTGTACCAGGCTACTAGTGTTGTGACGGCGATCGTGCCCACGACTTCACCGCAACGCGGCGGGCCGGCATCCGCGTTCTGTCCGTCTGTTTTGTGTTTTCCCTTCCGTCGCGCCCTCCCTGATCATTGGCGTCGCGTCGGATCCCTCCACGTTCTCGGGAACCCTTTCTGGTGTCCCCTTTCTCGTCGGAGAGCGGAGAGAAACGAGATCCCTCCCACCCTTCTCGAGCTTTTCTCGCTTGCCTCTCTTTTGCCTCAAGTTTCTTGCCGCGCTTCCTTTCTCCTCCCTATCTTTGGTGCGCGATAAGCGTCTCTACTTCCGGGCGAAAAGTGTGAATTCCTAGGTGACGACGGGGTTGGTGGTCTCTCTTTCTCAAAGGCGCGAAATCCCAGGTTACCCAGTAAATCGACGTACCCAAGAAGAGGTGTCGTCGTAAAGTGTGTGCGCGATCAGATCTGGTGACTATATACGCGCGTGCGAGTACAGGTGACGCTCCGGAAACGCGCGCGCCACGTGCTGTCGCGACGTCATCGCCAAGCGGCGGCAACGGCGGCAGCGGCGGCGGCAACGGGTACGTATTATGCGAGTTGCATCGCAGTAAAGCGAGATTTCCCGTCTTTACGAGCGGCAAACGTGTATATGCGGTTAAACGCATTCCACGACGCGAAATCTCCGCGCCGCGCCGCGCCGCGAACGACACATTATCCCAGACCTTACGACTGCGTAGACTGACGCATCGAGTTACAGCCACGTGCTCGCGCTGCATCCGCCTTGCGTGCGGAATCCTTAAGTTTATCGCCGCGGCTCGTGTCACATCCAGAACGCGTTGTCGCGGATCGTCAGCGCGGAAACGTGAGCCGCCGATAGAGGTATCAGATCAGGTCAGACTGACGCCTTCGATTCCAGTTAAAGCAGCGGCGTATTGTTGTTTCCTTCTGCTACACATTTTTGTACGTTCTCCGAATTTTACTGAAAGCTTTATCAAAAAGTTCTTTGCTCTTCAGATACATTTGTCTTTCTCTGATCTTTTTCTCTCGTCGAAAACGCGAATTAGCAAATTCAATTCAACTGCATTAGTGCGCATTTGGTGTGCATATTAAAGCCGTTGTAAACTGATCTAATCTAAGTGTAAAAATAAAATGCAAATATCGCGAATGATAAAATACCTATTTTAGCAAACAGCACAATGTGATGAGAATATCGCGGCTTAACTTATTGATATGTTTATATGAAACGCATCTTTACGTCGATTTGTGTGTGCATCAGGGATGCATTAAGGCGTCCAATTGAATTCGCTATATGACGTCGAAAATGAGAAATCAACATTTCGCGTCGCGATACGCGCCAGTGACGGTCTCGCGAAAACGCGTGGCGCAAAAAATCGATTCTCCTTCGCGTCTAAAAGGTAAACGCGACTAAAAGGTTTGGTAACGGTTAACCGCGACGCGGATGATCGAGCGGATTCGCTCGGAAGCTAACAGGTTCCAGGCCCGCTTTTTACGCGGTTGATTCGCCGCGCGGAAAAATCTCGGCGACGGCCCGTCAACGGCCTCGTTTATCTCGCGTCGGACGAGAGGATAAAAATTGCGCGCGGCGCCGCGCCGGATGGTCCTCCGCGCCGCGCCGAAGTGCCGCGCGAAAAAATAACGCCGTCCATAAATCTCGGGCGCGGGATTACGTAAACGACGTCAAGTCTTAAACCGCGGCCAGTCCGCTCGTAATAAGCGCCTGCGAATTTCCCGTCGGGGGAATCCACGACGCGAATTACGTACCACGGACGACAGGTCTTCCATCAAACGATACTTTAAGTGAAACGCTCGAATGCTGATTCACTTAAACGTTACGAACACCTTCAACCTTTCATACGAAACATGCATAAAACATACTGACATTATTGTACGTGCGATCTATCCGAGTAGTCTTTGGTTATAGCCGGTAACGACCACATTAAGAGAAAAATAGTAGTAGCAGCTACAATAGTATAAAAGTGTGATAACTGTACGCAGAAAAAAAATTAGTGTCAAATCAATAATTTATTGCTTCATGTATAAGCTAGAATATAAATTTTTTCAAGATTTTATTGTTCTTGCTTATTATGAAACAATGAATTATTGTTGATTTGACACTAATTTTTTCTCTGTACAATGTTTGATATGCAGAATTAATGTACATAGTTCGACAAACTATTTTATTTCTACATTTTATTTCGACTAATTATTTCAACAAAAGTTTTAGCTGCAACAACTATAAAGCATAGTTTGTATTACCATGGTAATATTATTTGTACAAGTATTAGTTCATAGCACCTCAACTATAATTACATAGTTATGTAGACTTTACTACAAATGAGTTATGACAATTACCTACAGTTTATGTACGGCAAATTATGTATACAACCGGAATAGCTATGATAGTAGTGGAGCAAGGCTCAATGTGTTATGAAGAAATACGAGGGATCACGAGTTCAAATCTCGGTCGGCTCAATTTTTCCGTCACCAGCATTTGTATTACTATTTTTCTATAGTTTAGCCAATAATTTTAATAAATGGTTAATATTACTGTATTTCCTTAGTTCAACTTATTATTGTTTTTACCACAACTTTGTAATACATAGTTGAGAAGCTATTTATTCACAGTTCAAATTCTAAGTTAAGATAACGTAAAGTTGCCGTGACTGTGCGTTTCACAAAAAAACACACACAAATGTTATTAAAAAAGTCGGCAATAATTATTAGGTGCGCGAGACGATGCGTCGCGCGGCTGTCGTCGAAAAGGCTGCCGGGCAAACGATTTCCATACATCGCAATCCGATCCGACTTGCAGCACGCCTTACGTCTTTCGATCGATTCCCATTTTTCATCGGATTAATAATTTTCCGCGAATGACAACGACGACACAGCCCGATTCGTAACAGCGACGGCTATCCGCGAAGTCGCCCGACTTGTTTTTCTGCGCGACAGAAAGCGTTGCCGGAGGAAACGTATCATGCGTCACGGATCATCTGCGATTTTACATTGACACGCACGCTTAATGAAGCGAACGCCGTGTATTCATCAATCGACACGCCCGCGCACCGGATAATCACGCGTTCTCAATCGATCGTAGCTACAAATAGTACATAGTAACGCTTCAAACGATAAATAGTGGATAATTCGAGACCGACGTGATCGCCATGAATCAATAAGCACTTTCAGCGTGTAACAATTGTTCTAAAAATAGCGTTGTTCTTAAATAAACCGATTCCGCGATTTTTTAATCTTGTAGCCACCCGTGATCCAATTTACCGCGCGCATACATAATTCTCAACCTCCCAACCGGTATGGAGAACGCGTATTAATTAATCGAAATGGGTCAGCAATATTTGCTGAATGAAAACCCGCTATTTGCGCATCGTATACCTTTCTTATAAAATGCCGGATGCAGAAAAATGGACTCACTCTTACGTCATTATGTTGTTACACGTATCACGATAATGATAACCCGATGGCGACGCGGTACGTCAGCGCGTCCGAGGAGTTGCATATCAAATCGAAAGTCAACAAATTACGCTGCAGTTAATGAGAGACTTGTTTCGACTCTCCGAAGAGAGCCACGTAATTATTAAATCGTTAAGGTGGGCTATACATGGACAGGTACATCGTTTCTCACGATCGCGCGAGGACGACTCGTTGATGCTTAAGTTATCGTTAGCACCGAGCTCTTGTAATTTCTCAATACTCTTTTTGTTACAACTTAGTTTTTGAATAATCAAAAAATGATTAAAAAATTTTGCAGACAATAAAACTTTACAAAAATTTAATTTAAGAGATATTCTCGCTTTTGAATTTCAAAAAAATCGATTATTTTTTTCATGTTTTTTTAATAGTTTGGATTTTGGAGACAGAACAAATTAAAAGTAAGAGACTTGCAAAAGTTGTTATTAGTGTAAAAACTGTTTGCAAAATTTTTAACACATCTGTTTTATTAGAAGTAATAAATAACATTTTTTAAAAACTGTTACCGTGATTACTCATTTAATTTTAATTGATTATTTTTAAAAGATATTCACATATTTCTCTCTTGTCCTACAATCAAATAAAAATTTCACTTTGTCGATTTTTTCAATAAGAAAAAGGTCTCGAAAAAAGAAGCGAAAGAAATTGAATCTTTTCCAAAACTGCCAGTTTTTTCCAAAATCAATTTTTTATCTTAATTGTAGATCAGACGAGAATATTTATATAGATTAAGAATTTTTTGTAACTTTTTATTTCAGATAGTTTATGCATCTTGAATCATGGCAACAGTGAGCTAGATTTTTTATACGCCTGTACAGATTTGCAAATAAAAGTCAAAAATATCTTATTTTCTAATGTTTGAAAAAAATTGTAAAGAACATTCAAATATCAATGTATCAAGTTTCAAGTTAAGTTCAAGTAAAAATTTATAACTTTTATACTTTTCCTTAAAAAAAAAAAATCCTAAAAAAGATTCAAAAATAGTACTAAAAGCGAGAATATCCCCTTAATGAATAATTCTTACATTTATATTTTTACATTTAATAACTAATTGCTTCTGATGTTTTTCAAGAAATAAAAAATTTCTATAAATTTTAAAAATTATTTAAAAATTACGTATTCTACGAAAGATTGCAAAATAAGCTAATTTGATCGCAATTTTATAGAAACATTTAACAAGAAACTCTTTACGTGCTTTTGCTATTTAAATTTCAAAGCGATAATGAAGATTCAGAAAATATTTTTATCATTATAGCGTGCAAATTAAAGTATGAATAAAAATGTAATGTACGAAAGAACTAACCTCATATCCTTTGTGTAAAGAGAGTAATTTATAACGTTGCAACGCGAATAAATGTAATAATTATTTCATTTTATTTAATTAATTAACCTACGTAAAAGACATTATAAAAACTTCTATCTCGTTTAAATAAGTTAATGTAAAGTTCAGTACCATGAATTTTTCGTATTTTCTACATTTTTATCTCGATCGAGCTTTCGCGCTCTTAATTAAGAATTATGAACGCACTAATTTCACTTTAACCATACCGTATATCATTCGTTCATATTTGCAGTTACAAAACAAATTTTATTTCGTGAATAGACTAACATGAAAATCTTTCCGTAATTTTACGTTGTTAAGAAAACCAAATTACATTTTGTAAAAGGTTTCAGAATTAATTAAACGTCAAAATTAATTGAACATTTTTTTCGTTTGTAAATCACTTTAAGAATTAAATGTGTATAACACTTTACTTTCATATTATCCCAATCTTATTAATAATATTACGATGTTATTGTTACCACACATTGAAGTGCACTTTGAATACTTTAATACTTTAAATTTCTTAACTCGTACAATTTTCTTCTTTTTCTTTATATATATATATATATATATATATATATATTGAATGTATTACGAAAGCTTATAAATGTAGTGAAATCCAATGAATGTACACAAATAATTTAAAGAAATTTTTATACCGTTTCGATCTATTACTCGGCGAACAAAAAAATGTGTATCCTTTTACCGTCGCAATTTCCTGACCAAGTAAGTCAAGAATAAGTCACACATATAAATATTTTACATACCGATGATACATTCGCTGACAATCTGTTTTACGTTGATTAATATGTATTATTAGAAAATTTTAATGGCATAAATCGCACATGCGCACGAAACCGCTGGATTGCGGTGTTACATGCATAAATATCTCGGTGCATTCTTAATCTGTAAAATACGAATAAAATATCGCAATGTGAAGCGTACGCGATAGCCGTCGCTCGGTTAGAAATTTATTATGTGGCCGCTTAATTTATTACCCGAGTTTATATGCTCGAGGCTTGCAAAAAAAATGCATTACGGATTTAATAACTTGATAACTCGGAATACGTAGACGTAATAAATTCGATATGGTAATATCGATACAGTGAGCAAGGAAGATTTTTCTTAAATAATCGGATTGCGAAAGTGGATCGTGATAGCATTATGATTTTAACATTAGCCCGCACTGGCGGCCAACGATTTTGCTCAACAGAATTTTCCTTCCGCTGATAGATATTAATTAAGCTTTCTTCGTTCATTGTTATAAACGAGAGCGCGGTTAATGCAAACGCATGTAATTCGAGAACCGACAAGCGTAAAGCACTTGAAAAGCGTAAGATTAATGGGATCTCGTAGTCGGCGGCATTTTTTTGCCGTGCACGATGAAAAACGTTTCATGTTAAAAAGGAAACATTTACATGAGACTGGTGTAACAATCGTAAGATCACTGCGGATTCGCATAATTCCAAGTCGCTCGCTCTGAATGAGTTGTCATATTAATTATGTCGACGTTTAAAATTTCGTCGGCAGCGAATGTCGATACGCCTGTAGGAATTAATCCCGCTCGAGCGCGACTTGAGAATTTTATTTATTCGCACTTTCCCGCGAGCTTCTCTCGCGTCTTTACACGAGCTTCGACATCTTCGCGTGCGACCACTTATGTGTCCACCAGCAAGCCACTGGATACGAGACGCCTCTCACTTCGTCTATTTTCTCAATTGAGCTTTTCCCTTTCCTACGATGAAATAAATATTTATCCACGATACAGCGAAGCCGCCCACTTCCGGCTGTACGTCAATTAAAGACATGTGTAAGGGCCGCGCGCGCGGAATGCGGTTTTAACTCATAGATTCACATCGTCCTCTAACGACACTCGTGCCGTTAATCTACACCGGTGTCCTCATCCCATGCGGTGTATTACAGGTGCGACAACTCAATTGAGATGACGCGAGACGCTTCAAAACCTACGCCCCGCTTATTAATATTCCGCGGTTGTACCGTAAGTGGTTACGTCTGTTACTGACACGGCATACAATCGAGTCGAGTGCATGTACGGCTACGCGGATACTTGTAATCTACGCGTCGCCGCGCCGTAGCGCTTGCGCTCACTTCGAAAATAGGGGTGGATTCGAAACGGCATCAATTAACGCTTTGAACGCGTTCCGAAATGTGTAAGTTGCAATGCCATTTATAAAGAGCGTCGCATTTTGTTTATCATCATAACGCTCGCGCTCGCGTTGCCGACGATGTTACAATTTCGTTTTGCATTAAAGCAAACATGAAACTCGATATTTTTTTTAGCGCTAGAATAGCATCGCAGAAAAATGAGATTTTTCAGTTGCGCGCATCGCACGAATATTCTCCCGTTTCGCAAAATGAATCTGACTTTAAATTTTCGTCATTACTCTCTTCGACAGCTCATTTGCTAATGTGTGCTTTGATATCTTTATCTCGTCCAATATCGGTGGATTAAAAACGATATTGCCACTAATATTCATCGACAATCCCGTCAATCTTCACACTCGCGTACGCGCAAAGCCTATTTGCGTTCTGGTTGACAGATAAGCGCCAAGTTAATTACCAATTCCGCGTCGCATTAATGAACTCGTTTTGACTTTCTCCCACCCCGCGAGTCATCATCTCGGTTATAACGCGCAAACCTCTCCTGCACTTTTGATAGAGCATCGAGTCTGGTTTCTATGTAGAAGTACTTGAGAAGAACTCGAGCTACTCGTGCGGATTAAACCGACGTGCAGCTTATGCGATGCCATAACATTAGTGCACCTCGCCGGGAATATATTACGAGGCCCGCGCGGACTAGTTGATATTAATTAACCAGTTATTAAAAAGGCATTATATACGAGCTGTCTTTGCCGCGAGATGATATCCCTGCATGGACGCGTCATGTTCGCGCGAAGGATTAAAAATTAACCCGCGTTGACGTTAGTTATTACATTTGATAGATCATTCGTCAGCGATAAATCTGGTGATACGCACGATGTAATCACGTTCTCCGCATGTGGTCGTGATTACGATCGCGATGTAGCCTAATTCTGAAATTTCTGATAAGCGCGCCTATCGACAGCGACGTCGTCTCGCCCGTCGTTCAGCTCGCCTTTTACCGAGAGACGCCGCGAGCTATAATTCTATTGTCAGGGAAAAACGTAAGAGTCATATTCCGTGACGAGGTCTCTGCCTTTAGCTTGGATAGAAGAATCCAGTAGCCTGTCGAGCTCGATCATCGGCACGGTATGGCTGAACGAATTCCAATTATCGTAACTACGGAGCGTCGCCGTCGCTGCGAAACGGCCCTGAAACAGCCCGACGCGCACGAGAAAATCGTACGAGGCATGTTATATCCGAGCGTGAGCCTGGCACGGAGAAAATATAGGACGAAACTGATTTTCCATCCCATTCTCTCATCGGCGGAACTTTTTATCCGGAGCAACGGATGGAGATGAAAATATTTTACCCCTTCCCCTCCTCCTCATCCCCATTCCCCTCCTTCTTCAATCTCGCCGAGAGAGAGAGAGAGAGAGAGAGAGAGAGAGAGAGAGAGATGAAATTCCCGTTTAGATCTTCAGAATATTTTTCCTCCGTGCCATGATCAAAGAGATGAGCTTTTTTTTTAATCAAGTACTTTTCATAAATTATCCACCCATGTTTCGCGCCGCCGGCGGTACATTCTTCGAGCACAACAAAGCTTTAATTCGTAATCTTAAATCGCGGAAGTGACCCAATTGCCGCGTGATGAGAGGATTTAACGAGAAACTCATGTCGCGATTGCACGACGTGTGTGTTCCAGAATAAAGGGGAACATCGGCAGACATCAAGGAGATCGCGTTTCGTTAGCAAGAAACACGTTCGATTCAGTGCCAATCATGCGGTGTCTATTCATGCTCCAGATTCTAATCGCCGTGGTGCAGCCGAACCTCGAAGCCCGGCTATCTAACGTCAGAGGTAAGTTTCCTACAAATACACTGCTTAATGTTGCTTCTCACTACTGATTAAACCGACATTGTTCGATTATTCTGATTAAATTGGCAAGCAGAGAACGGAAATGGAAAAACGACGCTGAACTCGATACTCCTCCTTTCCTTCGTAATCGAGACCCTTTCGGGTGAGTTTGACCCGAGCAAGAAATTTGCGATCTCTAAAACGAAATACGGCGGAATCGGGTGAACTTGATTCGCATGCAACCTCGCGTCCACTTTCTCGAGTTTCTTCGACTCGGCATGAAAACTGGCCGCGGCGGGTTCTCGAGCAGAAGCCTTGCCTTTGCGGGACGCGCGCGCTCCTATTAAGAGCACGAATAGGAACGAGTCGTACAATACAGGCGCGGCGGCGGCGGCGGCGGCATTGGATTTTGCAAGCGGCAAACAAGGCAAAAGAAATCGCAGAAAGAGAGAGAATCGCACGCGGACGCGTAATTCCTCCTCCCGGATGATCGGCGGGATGTGTCGTAAAATGCTAATTCGCTTATTTATGCGTCGGGACACCTTGGTGGCTGCTAAAGGCTCATGCTGATTTTTAATTATGTCGATAAATATTTCGAGCGTGTGTTGCGCGGCGGCGTGGCTCGGGACCGTAATTGATTGTCATCCGGCAGTGCTCTCGCGGTATACGGCACGAATGTTGTACTCGGTTTCGGCGTCGCGCGCGATTTCGCTGATGTTATCGGGGAGGAATATCGGCCGGCGCGAAACCATCGTCGGCTGGCGTACCGCCAATCGACATAACTTTTAGCGCTGCTTTTGACGTGCTGCACCATGCGCGCGCGCGCGCGCGAGAGAGAGAGAGAGAGAGAGAGAGAGAGAAATGCTGATTCTGCGAAGCTGCAACGTCGATGATCGCGAGCGGGTCCGTCAGCCCCTGGGGACAATTCGAAACTGCTGCTAAGCGTGTAAAGAAATCAGTATTATCATCGTCGACGAATTCTCAGATTTTGATGCGATAGATTGATGCGCGATTGAATGCATTTATTCGGCGCAAAGTAAATTTCTCTTCGGCGTCCGTGGCGAATCAGAGATCAAATGCACTTTAACTTGAAATCACGCAGTTAGAAATACACGGTCTTCGTCTGGAACATCTCGAGCGCCATTTACGCTATTGTACGTTTGTGTCAAATCGTTTGTCAAGCGTGCGCCCAGAAACGCGACAAGTCAGAGTGATGGATGCATCTTCCTTCTTCGGTCGTCCCGCTCGTCTAGCGGCCCGACGGAGAAAACCCTTTCATCGCGAGTTACTTCGTTAATATCGAGTGCTTTACGATGGAGACAGAGATCTTCCGGCGCGACGTGGCGACGCACGAAGACGAATTTCACGAACGGCGAAGCGGTGAAATAAAAGAAGACAGATTTTACGGACGAGACAACGAAATATAAAAACGTTCGCGAGCGTTCGGAAGACAATGAAAAGAGAAACGGTCTCGACGTCACTCGCAACGGGCGGAGAGAGGTTGGCGTCGCATCGTATTGAAAATTCGCAAGCGAGAGACGCGCGTCCTTTTCAATGTAGATCGTCGTTGTCGTCGGTAGCGTCTCCTAATGAGCCTGGGCCCCGCTGGTAAACATTTATTCGCTCCGTGAGCGAGGAAAACAATGCGCGAGACGTCAAATTACTGGTGACTGGGAGGAAAGGAGACGTGACGGACGAGCCGTTTCGAAATTACCCTCTCGTTAGGGGGTAGTTATTATGATCAGGGAAAATTACATGCCGCGCGCGCGGGGGGACCTGTTTACCGAACGCCGTGCCCTGAAAGCCCTGGGCCCCTGTGGGTAACTGACACAGGGTAATTTGTCCGGCTCGCGATAACCACCGGCGTCTCTCTTTGGTGATTGCGGAATTATTAACTCGCCCGAGGTAACGTAATGACGAGACATTAGTGCGGTTTGCGCCCCATCGCGCCAATTGCCTCTCTTTTCCGTTTCTCTCTTTCCGAATCGTTCTCTCTCAATTTGAGAATTAACGGCCGCGCACCGGCGCAAAAGGAATTATTATCTCGCGCGTAATCGTTTCCGATGAAGCGAGGAGTCCCGGAATTGACGAGGGATAAGTTTATCGAATCGAGGTAAAAACCGGAGGACACACGCTGTCTCGTGATAAAGCGGGAAAAGCGTTTTACGGCGTCGAGTCGTAGAGTCGCTCGTAATCAACTTGAAAGCGTCCTCCGCAAAGTGTCCCGAGTGTATTCGCCAACCCTATAAAGATCGCTCACGATGGTGACGTGTGTCTTTGCCGCTTCTGTCTTTACCTGTACACGTCAAGTCGCGGTCGCCGGATGCAATCAGTTTTTCGATTGAAAACATCGGTCCTCCTGCCCACAATTTAGGCCAATATGGGCTACCGTTTGAAATTGGTTTCCTCGGGATTGAATGGCATCGCAAAATCGTTTAGACGAACCGATTGGAATATGTATAATTGTTCGGAATAACCCAATTTAAATGTCAGCTACGCGCGTTACAAATCTCAGCCAGCATTTTTTGGTCCGCCCGCCACACATGAATTTCTGCCGGACCAAAAATTGCAATATGTGACCCAATGAAATATATCCGTACCTACATAATATCCTGGACGGAAATGGATGATTGTGAGTAACGAAAACGAATAAATGCGATTCGAAAAATCTTCGGTCGTTTCGGCACGTGAGGTAAAACTCTCTCTTGCGGCGAGGCAAAAATATCCCGTAATCCCGAAACATTTCACGCGGTCATCAAGAACCTCGTACCCTTTTTATCTTTCGGCGCCAATTACGGATCCGCGACGACGCCACGCATCCGCAAAAATCAATGACGGGGAAGGAGAAGAGCGTCTGAGCGCGACGGAGCCGCGCTCGTGTCCGTAAAATCAACACGACGAGGCGCCCATTCATGGCTCGAACATGGCTGAAAAATCACCCGTTCGTTCCCCGCATAAATACGCGCGCGCGGCCCGGTCGAACGGCGTGGGCGTCCCGCGTATATCCGTGGCACACACAGCATATTATAGTATACGCGCGCAAAGCACGACGACGGTGCATGCGGCGTCGCATCCGCACGCACCTGCACAGAGACACGCATACGAGAGCGCGGGCGATCGCGTGGGCTGACGCTGTCAATGGACCACGGCACTCTTTCTCTCTCACTGCGTGAGATTTCTTTTTCCCTCGTCCTCTCTTCGGCGGGTTTTGATTCTGGACCGGACGCCGCGCCGCGCCGGTGCCGCAACCGTGAGAAATGAAAGGCGAATGCCGCGTAGGCACCGGGAAATGTGCGAAATCCAAAAACGTTACAAAGTAAGTCCACGCCGCGTCGCGTAGGCACGCCGATGACGGCGATCTTCGATATCGCCTTCGATTTATCTTCGATGTTCGAATCTTACAGCGTTGTTCGATCTGGATGTCCGACCGTCCTGAATATCTTTAATAGCCCGATCGTAGATTTGCATAATTTGCGTTGAAGAAGTAGTAAGTATAATAATACACGCGACGAGATAAATTTTGAATAAAAAAGATACCAGAAACGAAGGAGGGCACGCGGATGGAGAAGTGAAAATACAAGAATATTATTTCCTTTATCACGTTTATGATAATGATGTTTTTAGCAAAGCAGACATACATACATATATAAACTCGAGACTTCTTGAAAAGCTAAAAGCTTTTTTTCGAAATCATAATAAAAGTACACATAAAAGTATTTTCTTTCTAACTTCATTAACATCGAATTTAAAGGTCAGCGAAATGAGTAGGTGTTTTTTTTTTCTCAACGGTAATTTCGCGACCAGTTCTTTTTTCCTCGCTACCTCCTGTCTCTTACTACGATACTCCATTGTAAATACGCGAAAAAGGTCAGCCGTGTCGAATCCCGTGCCGTAATACCCCACGCGTGCCCCCCTTTAGCTCCGTTAAACGTTTGCGATATAAATCATAAGGATCGTGTAAGTATACCAACAAGAGAAAGATTCAATGGGCAATACGTAACGCAAACATTGCCTCTCAGCCGGCCATTGTGACAGGTACAGCGACGACTCCGCTGGCGACTTAACGCGATATTGTGCCCAGATGCGTTAGGTGCATCTATCTCTCCGTGAGATAATAAATTGCAAACATAACCAGCCATTTACCTGAGTACGCTTATTCACCGTTGGCCGCATGTTACACGGACGTGCCGCCTTATCTCGGTAACCATTTCTGCGGAACAAGAACTCCGGAGATATTTCTCTCAAGGAAGGACCGCCGCACGGCTTCGCTGATACAGTGCATGGCGCATCGTAGAAGAATCCGGATATTTTCCGTAATCTGCCGTATTTGTTGCCCTTTATCTAAATCCACGAGCCACGAGCGACAGCGGGATAACGAAGATCTAGTTTACGAAGGTATAAAATTTTATACGCCGATTAAAGACCGCAGAGTAGCATCGATTTACTCCGCGCGGGGCGTACTACCCTCATTCGCGCTATTTGATGATCTCACAGATAGAAACAAAAACGTTTCAGAGAGAGAGAGAGAGAGAGTCGAGGAATGCTGAGCTCAATCAAGACACTTCGCATCCGATGAAATTTCTCATTCGCGTCACGTACGAAGACTGTCTAAAGTCTTAAATTAAATCCGCCATGCGTAAAATTGCGAGCGTGACTGTTAATTCATCTCCTCGTATGTCGCGAGGACGAAAGACGATGCCGCGCCGTTTGCACTGGTGCCGAGAGCGGAATCGCGCCGCGTCGTACAGTCTATTCCCCGAGGTGAGCGGGAGAGGACACATCGTCGTCGGCGAGCAAACTCGAGTGCGCCATCGGCACGTGAGAAATTTCCCCTCAGCCGCCCGACGTCGACGTCGAGACGTCGCCGTCACTTATCGAACGTGTAAACTACCTGCCACAGTGTCTTCCAGCCGGGACAGTGCAATAACGGACTTCACCGATTTCCCTGGAGCCACCGAGTTACGATATCTCTCGCGGTGGAAACGATGAACTCTCCTCCACGAGAGCTCCTCCGAAGACGAAGTGCCGCGTCGTGCGCTTCGATAAACTTTGTACATTATACCGCAGCGAAATTACGGAGACAACTGGCGTCGCATTTATATTCGCGTATGTGTATGAACCAGCGGCTGGCCGCTGGTCGCATCGAGGGTCAAAATAGCAGCGTGGCGTTTCGTCGCGTTACGAAAGGAATATCTGTGGAACGTGCGAAATACCCGTGGGTGAGGAGCTCGGGTGTCTCTCGAAGAGGATCACTCCTGCAGCATGCTCCGCACCGCGCGCCGCACCGCGCGCCGCGTGGGCTTTATTCGTTATTACTGATCGGCCACGGCCCACGCTCTCGACAGCATCTTCGTCCTGTCTGCCCCCGCAGGTGCGAATCAGTCACTCTCCTCGTACAACGTACAACGTACACGCCACTCCTGTTAAGTGGCGAAATAATAGCGGCCGCCTGTGGCGACGGCGGCGGTTGCGGGAGGAGGTCGTCTTCTGTTCGCGGCTTCACGGTAAATCACATGGAAATATCGTTCGCGAAATCGGAATGAGGTACTGTTAAGGTGCTGGCCTTGGACATCCGGAAGCCAGCCTTCTCTTTCGGCAAAGCCTTGAGATAAGGATTAAGATAATCGAAACTATGCTTTATCATGCCTCGTTGCAAGAGCTTCGAATTCGCTCGCAAATGCGATATTGCCATCCTAATCGTTTTAGGATATTCGCACGTATCATTTAGAGAACATTATTATTGCATGCACGGAAAAAAACAATTTTGCTAAAGTATCCAAAAATTTTGTTGGATACAGATCTGAAAATAATTCTGTTAGGCCATCGAAATAATCATTACGTTGGACTGTCAAACTGAATTACTAGAATGTCAAAATTTTTTGAAGCATTGCTCACCATTCTTGAACATCCGTCACAATTATTTTGACAGTTCAACAAAATTATTTTCATATCTATATCCAGCTAAATATTTGGACACTTAAACAAAATCGTTTCTTTTGTGTATCATTTACACATCGATATGTTAGAGATTATTTGAAAATATATTTGTTACTTTCTTATTTTTCTAATACATCTCAATTATTACCTTTAATCAAATTCGATTTGATACACGGAAAAAGAGACAGTAAATATACATTTTTGCCATGCAAGCTTAACATTTTCAACTAAACAGATTTAATGATACGGCAAATAAATTAAATAATTATAAATGTTAAGGATGTTTTGTAAATAATTGTTAAACGAGTGAGTGAATCCATATAAATTTTTACGCATATTTATTGGAGTTTTATCGGTATATCTAAAAATTTGATTTAATTCGTAATGTTATCAAATTTATAAATAAGTACGAGAATGTGTTTTTTTACATAAGAATCAAGAGTAAATAAAAAATTAAGTAACTTTCAAACGAATAAGAGAATTGTGCTTAAATTTTACACAGGTACTCGAACGTGATAATAGATAACAATCTATGAAATTTTTATATTTTTGGTAATGCTTTGAAATGTGACACATACATTCTTAACTTGCGTAACAAGCCGTAGCTGTACAACCTCTTTTTTTCCATGATATAATTGTTAGCGTTATATATTACGGAAATTTACATCTCTATCTGCTGCAAACGTACGAGCAAGTATCATCGAGTGTCGCTAATTAACGAAAGGTTGCGCATCGAGAGTATCGCATCACGCTCAATCTGTATCCACCCACGCGCGAGAATCGGTCCAGTGGCGACGACGACATTGAGAAATAATAATCGATCGACGGTGCACGCACCAATACAGGCTGCAACTCGCGTCCGGTAGTTAGCCTGCCGATTCGAAAAAAATGAAATTCAATTAATTAGGAGCCGAGACGATTAGCGCGGATCCATCGGTCCGACGTCCGCTGGAGCACGACCGGAAATCGCGCGCTGCGTCGCGATGAGCAGATTGCGCGTGCGAGCGTAACTCGCGCGGCCGGACTGGCAGAGAAGGCTTGGACAATAATTAAGTTGTACCGTTGATGATTAATCGCCGTCTCCGGTCGACCTAGCTTCATTCCATCCCAAGCGGCAGGCCGCGCGACGAGTATGATTCGCGTTATACGTAATATGTCTCGCGTGTGCACACGTGCGAGAGCGAGCGTTTCATCACGTGGTAATCGGGGAAATTAAACGCCGCGTCGTCGTCACGAACGCGACGAGGGAGGTCATCGCTCAAACGTGGCCATTTTTCGAATGATTACGCCGCAAATGTGCTTCGGATATTGCGTCTAACGACCTCGCGTTACGATGGTAACGATCGCGGTACGTAACCGCGGCCGCTTTTATGCACTTTGCACGAATTAGTATCGGGTGCGCGTGTATTTATTACAAAGATACACTCGGTACGCGCAGCACGGACGCGTAGTTATTGCTCGTTATTTCGTTTTATCGGCTATTCGTTACAATTGTTTCTCGATAAGCTAAATATCGACTCGCGTATTTTTCCCCGTGATTAATCGCGATGATATTAGAATATACATTCATTCACGGCACATTCGTTGCCGGCACGTCGGTCGGATTGCGCGAAACGTTGCGATTATTAATCGAGAAAATTTCGCTCGCAATCCCAATTTTTAAGGTTCCATCTGTTCTGTTCATTCGTCGGCGTGTTCGCGAAAATCGAGCGTAGGAATATATCCGGACGATTTGTCAGCCGCGTTCAGGTAAATTCCTTAATGATTGATCTCATTTGATTGCGAGGATAAACCACAAGTGCCGCATTAACCGCATCCGCGGGAACCTTGGGCGCGGCTTGTTTAATCAAAGCTATCTCGTTCGCCGTAAAAGCGGGACCAGCTGTTGTGGCTCGATGGTACGGCGCGGTGAGTTTCGAGGCGCACAGTGCAACGTTTGTATAAAATCGGACAGCGGTGTGCTATAGCACACATACACGTACGCGCGTACACCACGGATTTTCGAGAATACACCATTGTTCGCGGAGTAATCTCGATTGGCCGTGCGTGAGACGCCTGTATCGCAAACTTCTCGAATAATTCGCCGACGAGCGAGCTGAGCGTTGGATGTTAAACTTTGCAGACCTCCCTGATGAACGTGTCTAATTGCGTGCCCCGATTTCCGCGAAGCGATGTCGCAGCAGTTGGCAGAAGTCATACATTCATATCGTATCTTCCGAATCTGATGTTCCCATCGCGAAGTTTCATGTGCTACGCCAAATGTTTTCTAAATAAGGTGACGGTCCCAAGTCATTTAAAAGCATTTTCATTAATTCGTGTAAATTTAATCAAGCATTTCAAAAAGTTGTTAATGTCAATATATAAGCGGTAACTATTATAATTTTTCAAAAAAATATTATGTATTCAATACACTAATTTTGCATTTTGGAAAAATATTTAAAAATATTTATGCACAAGTGATGTTTATGTTTACGTTCTAATTATGGGTCGATATAATTAAATGTACATTAATATATGCTAATATATATTTTTTTGTTTTTTATTGCATGTTTCCAAAAAACATCGAGGTCTTGAATATATATATATATATAAAAGATATTTTATTGATATCTTCAAGAGATATCTTCTATTTTTAAAAGATGTCTAGAAGTTGTGTAAACAATGTTTGAAAAGATTTTGTTAAAGATAACTTTATAAAAATTTTAAAAGATGTCTATAGACATTTGAAAGATATTTTTAAGATATTTGTCACATAAGATGTCTTTAAAATTTTTGAAAGATATCTTCGAAACATTTATAGATATTCTGAATAATATCTCAAAATGTTGTATATCTTTTAGTTTACTAAAAAAATATTTTTTTGGAATTTTTTGAAAAAATGCAAGACAAAGATATGACAAGATATTTTATAGGAATCTAAAGATATATTTTTGTTTTTGTGGATTTTTAGCGCACTAAGTATAATTTATTAAGAGTACCATCGTTTTAAGGAATTATTTAGAGAGCTTAGTGAAGTTATTAAAGGTAACTTTACATTTTTATTCCTAAATATCAGCAATTATGAAAAAATGATTTCGTGTTACAATAATTACCAAAAGATTAAAGAATGAAAAAAAGTTTCTGTAATTTTATTGATAATTGATAATTTTATTACTAAATGCATGTTTGTAAAAAAATATTAATTTTTGGGACCATTATCTTACGGCGTGTAAGACTTTAATTCAGCAATTCTGGAAGAGATCAAGAAGTTATTATACTTAATAAACTATGGTGAGCGTTTTTTGATTTCTCCTCTACTTCTAGCAAAATGTCGCACTCGTATCGATTCAAGATGTTAGAAATATCCGTAGAGATTGGAACACTAATAGAGCAGCCAAAATTCTCCGCAATTCGTAATAAACGAGACTTCCAACTGACGGCATCGACAGACTGCATAATTTGCAAGCCGCTGGAAAACCGCACCTTTCACGCAGGATGATCCGTTCTCGGCGTACAAGTAAATTTACTCAGTCGTCACTTACACCGAATTTTAGATAAAGGTCACTGCGAATCAAAAGCGGTATCGAGTTTCGGCGTCGTAAAACCAGTGTTTGCTTCGATGAAGCTAGAAGCCGTCGGCGACAATGATTCAGCCGACGATGATTACGAGAAACTCGTCCTCTATAGGGACAACTACGTCTCACGCGTCTCGCTGCGTAGTTCGATTATATTTCCGCGGGTATATCGTGACGGCTTTAACGAATTCGATAAGTAGGTATATGCTAATGGTGGCAGAGCAGAGGGCGGCAGGGGGGAGAAGGCCCATTCTTGCGGGCGCGCCGATGGCCTGTGCGCGAGATGGGCTCGGGAGTGAGTCATCTGGAGGAACTGGTTTCTACCGTAATACCCAGGTATCGCCGATAAAGAATCATTCCGACGCCTAATAACTTTGGCTGCTGCGCCTCCGCGATTCGCCCGTGACAACCGCTCGTGGAACCGTGAGACCGGAATCGAAACCTGCGGTCGTGTCCCTCGCCCTCTGCCGCGCTGTGGGAAAGCGGGAGAGCGAGAGGAGGCGCAACGATAAATCTCCGCTCCGCAAATGATACAATACTCGTGCGACCGTTACATAGATAGAATTTGAAAATAGTTTCCCCCGAGCGCACGATATAATTACCATGCCGCCGCGCCGCCCAGATAAGAGCATGCTTGATGCGTCCCGTGCCCCACATTCCCCAGCGAGACCCGAAATTTTGGATTGCTTTACGAGGACGAGACGCGCGTGCGTCGATCATACTTCCTTATTGATCGCGGTCCGCGGGAAGACCGGCGGAAGACGGATGTTTCATCGATTAGATCGTAGCAACGTCAGTCGCGTTGCGTGCACGTGAAATAAGCCGACGACACTGACGAAGTATAGAACACCGCGCGGCGCGGGCGCGATCGACGGACGACGGCGACGGTAGGCGGACAGCGGTGCGACGATAAATTACGTTATATCAGACGTACGAAATGCCTTGCGTATCGGCCTTACGATCGGTTCCTGAATTATCGCGTCGATCTGCAATACGGGATTTCCATACGCGCGGTACCCATAAATTCTGCGAGAAGGCCGATCTTTCGGCTACCTCTAAATCTGTCAAGAATTCTTACACGCGCGGCGAGACGGTTTCTTCCGTCGAGAATCGAAAAAACCCGTAAAAATAGCGCGCCGGTTAATCATTCCGACGATCCACTTTTTTTTTAAAAAGATCTCAGAGTTCTCACGTATCTGAGACGATCTATCATCACAAACGCTAGTATTTTATCATGAGAGAATTCTTCTTCTTTAGTGGCGGCGTATTGATTGATTGAGCGTTTATTATACAATAGTCTTAGCGCAAACCCTTTAGACAAGACGATTACATTACGTACGAAATGTAAAAAAAAAAAGAAAACTTATAAACGTAAAAGAAAAGATGACAGTATAAAATTTAATAGATTCGAAAAACAAGGAAAAAAAAACTGAGTATAATGGAAAAAAAAATGAAAATTTAGAGAATATTTATTGCAGTTGCGTTTGTTACGTCATTAAATGAGATATAAAATAAAAAATTATTATCTACGGTCCAGCGAGAAGTACATTCTCATTACTCCATTCTGTAAGGGACACGACCGCCGGAAGGTTAATTGTCGGCAGGTAAGAGCGGCCAATTAATAACTCGCTGCATAAGTCGCGTATAATTACGTTAACCCGGGACAGCGCGCATCATCAATTATACGCAATTAGACGAGCCGTAGTAGTGGCGGCGTAGTACGTACGTACGTACGACGACGTACGGACAGACGGCCGCGATCGTGCCTGTAGAGACGTTTACAGTAGGTACAGCCTGTATGGGAGGTCCGAGTATCTACGTCCGACGGTCCCCACCTGCAGTTAACCCCGACTAGCTTGGAGGTGCGCGCCTATTGGTCGCCCCGCCATTTTTCCGACTTTAATGATAATGGGATAATGATGATTACACCGTTCAACTACCTGTACTAGACGGCACTTGTCTCTCTCTTTTTCTCCCTCCCTCCCCCATCTTTCTTTCTCTCTCTCTCTCTCGTCCTGTTTATCTGCCTATCTAACCGCCTCTTAGCGATTGCTGTCGAGCCATGGAAAGCGGATAGATCGGTTCCAGTGTCTCGTCAAGGCGACTCGGAACCCCCGTCTTCAATCTTTAGAACTAGCGTGAGAGCGCCTCGAGATGCAACAGGATAAAATTGGAGAGTCACGATCGTAGGACGTAATTATCAACCACGTATTTTAATGAGCTAATCGATAATTATCCATTTTCCCAAAACGAGACGACTTATCGCATTATTGTACTGTAATACGCAACATCCTAATACAATAAAACGACAAATCATCATTTCATCGCGACGTTAATGCTTTTGCTCGTCTTGACGACTCTATATCGCGAGGCAATGTATCTTCGTCGAGGCTCGAATACATATAATATATCACATATATTGCTTAAATGAACGTCGGAATTTCAGAGATATTTCAGACATTGCCAGAAGCCGAATTAAACGATGCTCTCTCGCGCGGCTACGTGTCAAACGAAATGGCATTGCATCAGGGGAGGACCGGCTAACCAAAGCCGATTATCGTTCAATATTAATGTAGAGATGGAATTAATGCTAAATGGTATAAATCGTCCCAGCAGCAGTTATCGCCACCCTAAATTAGAGAACCACCTACTGCATTTTGCCGTAGCTCACGCATCCCGATTGCACTGCGTTAATGAGAAATATCAACGACGCGGCGGACGTTTCGCGGAGCTGCCGAGATTCTCTAGAGCGATCACGAGAAAACCATTAGCTGCAGAAACTATTAGGCACAGACTGCCGAGAGCAGTGCATGCCAATGATGTACACCTACATTTCAGCCGTAATATCGCACGAGGTTTCACGAGATTACGTAAGACGCGGATAGAAACCGTTTATGACCGTTCGATAAAGTCGTTACCCTTCGTTATATTTAATAAGTTAATCATATCTCAAGATCGAAAAACGTACGCTCTGTTGAATTTTAATTGATTCATTTTACGCAATAATTTTTGATCGGACTAACATTTAGAATTTACAATCACCTCCTTTTTTTATATCTTATAAATAAATGCGTATAATTTCCTCTTAATTAGTATCGTGAAAACAAATCATATTGATTTTCTTTTGATATCGCTTCGTCCAGATATTACATCTTCAATCTTTAAAAACTGACGTAAATTGACTTCTGGCAAGGAAAATATTAAAAATACAAAACCAAGCAGGCATTTTCCGTAGTCAATGCCCGTCACCGACATGCAGACGGGACCATAACGACGCTGTCAGAGACTGCTTTTATATGAAGACATATTGCCGCAGTTGAACTGCGTCTGCGTTCTCGACTACGTGCTTTTCTTTCCATTCACCATAGACAGAGGTTAACTACAATTATTCCATTAAGCGTTAGATCATCAGTAACAATAGTCAAGAACAGAATCGATATGCTCATGGCAAGTCATGCCACGATTTGTCGTGTCGCTCAAAGCGCAACTCGACCTCGCGAGTATAAGTTTCTCGAGAATGAGAAAAATGAAGAAAAAAAGTGAAAAAAAAATTTCATTGCGAAATGCAATCGCCGCGAGCGGACACGTACGACCTACAACAATACAGTTGGCCATTGTCATATTGCAACGATAAATTCTCTTCCTCCCTGATATCGGTTAGCCATTCTCGAGTGTCTCGTAATTTACGCGAGAGGCTTAGCATCGTTCGTCCTGAGACACATCAGGGTGAGACGCGATCTTACGTCAGCCCGGGGATTTGTCGTCCTCCGAAACGATCTTCCGGAACCGTCACAATGACGGATTAGGCGTGTCGAAGAAACCCGACCGGTCGACTCGTATTCATCTATCTCGCCGGCGATGGCGACGGCGCTTAACGAGGACGTTAATCGAACGTAGTAAGCGGCACCTTTCTAAGCTCGCCAGCGCACGCTAAATCAATCACAAATTATTGCAGCGGGTTTACGGTGCGTAACTGTCGCATGTTTTGCGAGGGTTCGGCCGCTTTTCATTTCCCAGCCCTCTCCGAGTTTCATCACCTCGTACCTGCGCGCGATCGAGTGTCCGGCTTTTATGTGTCTGCCCACTTGCGTGACATAATAAACACGACGCTTTATTATTTAAACGAAATCCAGAACAATAAACGCTCAATAAATACGGTATATTGTCTGACAAAATTGAATGAAAAGTCTCGCGCGCAGTTAAAGGACAGCATTAAAGAGAAAACTTAATAAAGTGACTGAATTTTGTACAAAAAGAGAATTTTTTTTAATTTATCCTTAAAATCATGGTAATCGTGGGACAACATGGACTTTGAAGAAGTTTACTATAATCTTAACAAAATATTTGTTATAGAATAGTTTAGTTAAATTTTACTAAAATTATAGTAAAATTCTTTTGAAAGTAAATTCTAAGAGAAAATTCTCTCCGTGTATCACACAAAAATTCCATTTACTATTTATTTCAAGATTAAATTTATGCAATTCGGTTCTTGAAAGCGCTATAAGAAGAATCAAAAATTGCAACAAATTGCAGATTTTCTCATATAATTGGCTCTTTTCCATTTTCAGGGATATACACCCTACCAGAACACTTACACGATCACGAGATCGTAATACCACGGAAGGTGAATCACCTAGGCGACTTCATCTCGGAAAATGTTACGCATCATCATCATGAAGACGGGCCAGTCGTTCATTATCGAGTGGCAGTGGCCGGTAACGAGTACCACCTCGAACTGACAGCGGTCGACAACTTCATCGGCCGCGCGATGGTTGTGGAAAGACAGAAGCGGGACCTGCACGTCCGCAGCCCGGCGAAAAGTCATGGCAGCAAATGTCATTATCGAGGATTCATTAAGGGCCATCGGAATTCCCGTGTCGCCCTATCCGCCTGCGATGGTCTGGTGAGTTACACTTTCGATTTTCCGATAGGTCGCATTTACGTAAGCCAATATTCGCTTCACGTCCGCAATCGTTAAATTTCCGAAATTTACGAGCAACCATTTCAGTGCTAATTGTTGCTTTTCGTGAAACAATTATGATTTATTAATGTATCACTTAGTATTAAAATTTTTATTATTAACACGGCAAAAAAAGGATTATAAAACAGATTACATAAGAGTAATCTTTAACCTTTTTAAGCTTTTAAACTTCTTGCAAATAGAAGCCGATTGTATCCTAAAAATTGCAAAGATCATTTGTGTGTTGATATAAGACGTCGAATCGCATTAGAAGCTAAACGAAGCAAGCAAAATCTGGAGTGACATAACGTGACAAGGCGATTGAATTGTCAGCTGCAATTTGTAGACTGAAAGCAAGCCCCCTGTTGCTCCCGGCGCATTAATACACTATTCGTCGCGATTCCGAGTCGTGCGAAGAGTATAACGAGAGATAAGTATCTGCACTGTCAACGACTATCAATGCAGTCATTCGATGCATAAGAACGACGATCGAATGCGAGATTTCCACCGGTTAAATCACAAACTGTTGGATTTGCGAGTCGCAATCAGAATCGTATATCTACTCGTTTATGTCCGCCTCGCGGTGATCGAAGTTTCAGTCAGCTCGATAGAATTTTCTGCCTCTGAAAGAGAACGTCGTCATGCGTTCGTAGAATGGTAAGAGCGACAGCTGATATATTAAGCAAATAATCAGCTTGCATTATTTTACTCGCGAGCGACCGCGAGCGTTGGCGACATATCACCCTTAAGATACTGCGCCAACGAAACATGCTCGTTAGATCTTTTCACTACGATCTCCACGGCGATTTAAATCAATCATATTATCCACGCTTGATCTCTTTCCTTCGTTCTCTCTCGCTCATATACGGTGGCAGATCTACGAATTAACAGCGAGCTATGCGACTCGAAGATAGTTTATGAAAAATAAAATGCACCTCGCTAGTCGCAGCCTCGTTAATGACAAGATCGTCGTTTCTCTTAAGTCCTCAAAGTTACTTAATCGTTAATCGTGTCGCTGAATTAATAGATCTGCCCGACGGACTCACGGCCAACAGCTCGCACGATTTGAACGAAATCGGATCGTATAGCTTGACTGCGGCGTACGAGCCAATTTTTCAAGGGTGATTTATCGCGTATCTGAAATGCACTTCTTTTGTCAATGTCGCAACGAAGTGAACCGGAACTATCGGAATGAGAATTCAATTGGACAAGAGCTCTCTCGTGGGAAACGTGTTTTCAAAAAAAGTGTTTTTCGGTGATGTGCCATTTACATTATTGGCATGCGATTTCGATGGGGATCGATGAATTACGACGCATCCGTGTATATAATGCGAAATGCGCATTATGCAAATGAACGTGTGACGCAACGTCACACAATAGAAATTACTGTGTACTTCTCAAATTTAAAATATTAAATAAAAGGATAATTTAAAATTCTTTTAAAAGCTCAAATTAGAAATGTGCGAACTATTCGAATGCGAATGCAATTCTTATTTCTTTGTTCAAATTCGAATCAAGCAAAATCAATACAAAATTTTACCTGAACCGAATTAAATTGAATTGAATTGAATCGTTGGATACATAACTTTTATTTAATAACATAATGATTAGGTAGAATTTTTATGAATAGAGAGTAAAAAGATTTTTGAGCTTCAAGATAATTATATTGTTAATTAAAAGTTATGTTTTAACGATTTGAGTCGGGTATAATTTCGTGTTGATTTTCAATTCGAATTCGAGCAAAGAAATAAAATTCGGTTCAACGTTGAAAAAGCTTGATGTGCACATCTCTAGTTGAAATTAAATTTCTATTTTGTTTTTGCAACTTCTTCGCTTTTATGATGCTTTTTAAGCGAAATATACGTTCATTGCATGCGATGCACGCTTCTAAAACACTTGGGTGAAATGGAGGCGGTGCGCCAAATATAACAAAGATTATACCGCGGAAAGTTGAAAATTTTCCGGCGCAAAGCTCGGCGCAAAGCATCGCGCGATCTCTCATCGGGCTGCTGCCGCTGCCGCCGCCGCCGCAGCCTCTTTATCATCATCCTCGGCTGAAATTTATGTGTATTAGTCTACGTGCGCTATAACTGTACACCGCCGCGCGAGCCGCAAGAAGAGAAAACACCCGCGAAGTTTCCTGCGCGCGAACGCGCGTAAAATCGCGGTAACGGCGTATAAAGGGCGAACTGAGGAATGAGAGGACGGGGAGAAAAAAAAGGAAGCGCCGCGCCGTGGCACAATGAGTGGAGGTACGAAGGAAGTATAAGGGCCTGCGAGCATGCATCAGCGCAATTTGCTCATAGCTTCCAGATAATGATTTAATTTGCCACGGAGTGGCAGATTTATGACCGCGCACCTAGTCGTTGTCCACGTACGCGTTATGTACACACGCGCATATAGCCCACAAGTGCATCGTACGTACATGACAATGCCGCGCGCGCGCACGCACACACACACACATATACGCATATCTCTCTCTAAGGTTCTGACATCGGCCCTGAGTGTCCCATCGACCGAACAGCGCGGACCTATTGGCGGAGCTCGCCCTTATGGACGCCCGGTTCTCACGCAATACCGTATAATTGCTCAATTTTCTCCGGAGTCTCGTGAAACTGCAACGAACAGCCGCAGTAATCGACCCCACCGGGCGTGTATATTATAGGGGCACGAAATTTCGCGAAATTGTGGCATCTCGCAACGAAACACACCATGGCGTGGGCCTAGGTGCCCTCGCGCAGATATAGATACTTCATATTCCTACAGCCCGGAGGTAGCATGGCAAATCCGCTTTCCTACTCTGGAAGCGCTGGAGGTACGCGCATTGGGAAAATTAATTCGGATTTTCTCCATTTAAAAGATAAAGATTCGCGGCAGTGGGAGCCACTCTAGCTGCAGGCAAGGCACTACGTAACTGAATACTAAATACGAGGAATGCTCAAATGGGAAATTCTCTACGTAATAACGAACAGATCTCTGTATAATGACGAACGCGCGCTCTCGTATTACCGCCAACCGGCGAAACGACTGATTTCAACGTGTACAAACAAGCTACTTGATATTTTACACGCGCAACTCTGTTTGTCGTGGCCCTATATGCAGTGTACCTACACCTCTCACGAGTGATACTCGTTTTTATTGGGCCATAAAATCCATACAGAGGCGCGAGTATACCCCCGTACGAGAGGAGATGGCTTTCGACGCGTAGCCGCTATAAAACCCGAGCCTACTCGTGTTCGACTTTTACGCGAAGCTTAAGACTCTATTTAGCAGCGGATCGTATGAGGCGCATTGACTTAAATCCAGGATTAAATGTTCCTTAAACTTTCATTGTGACTGAATCACCATCTTTAGGTTAATCAACAGCTTTACCTCTTCGCGAGTGCAAAACTCGGATGAGAATGTTTCTTCTCTCATAAGGATGTAAAATAAAATACGTTGTATTGCGAAAAAGAACGAATATTTTATACGTATGACACGTCAAGTGTGAACTAATATTTTCATCAATATTTTAAATCAATGTAACAAACGCGAGAAATGCGTCAGATTTCAAATGGCAAATTACGACGAAATAATTTTCTATATAAAGCAAATTGTAAATTCTACACTCGCCCATCTATGAAATTATATGATTCTCGGATTAGCGTACTGTAAACGATACAAATTATTACACCGTACTGTAAACAATGCTACTCTATCGTAAATGATACTATTACGTGAAGAATAGTTATACGGATATTTCTCTTGTCACTCTGACTGCGAAACGTACAATAATATCCATCGATGTAATACCGCAAGCAATCGTCGTAATTGGCGATGATCTGCTTGGAATGCCGTGTCACCTGCTTCACGGATCTCCACGAATTTGCGCATAGTGTAGACGAAGCAATCGGTTCAGCTCTTGCGGTGTTATGTCGTTACGATTGCACACGCGCATATGCACGTGTACTCGTACGAGAGACCAAATATAATTGGCACCGATACATAATGTTCACTAATTCCAGGCTTGCCCGGTAATAGCCTTATCCCCGTGGGTCAATCCTACAATGCAGCCTCCATTGTAGCGGTATAACGTCGAATTAGAATTGAATCTAACTATGATCATCCTTTTCGCCATTCCAAACACTAATTGCGCACCGAAGTCAGATCAGGTGGTATCAAATCCCATCGTTTTATTCATCCTAGTTCATGTAATTCAATAAATAACAGATAATAATAGATAATTTCTATTTCGATACAATGAGAAAGAGTACTTGAAAATTATTCGCGATTCCAATTTTATTTCACTGAAATAAATCTTTATTTAAATACAGCGAAATAAAATTTTATTCTTAGCAAAGAAACCAGTTAATAAGAAAAATGAGATATATGTATTTCACAAAAAAATATATATTTCATTATCACAATTTTTTTATAACTAATAAATATCGAAGAAAACGTCACTAATGCTTCTGAATAGTTCAACTTTTTTCTCAGTGTAATAATTATTGTTGATTAAATAATGATAGTAGTTAAAATATTGACATCTCTTTATACGTCTTCTAAATTATCATAGATGTGTGTGCTATCCGATTACTATAAACAATTCTTTTATTAATGACAATTAACTAGCTTCTCTAGGAGAGATACCATTTATTATCTCACATTGCTATTGTTGATATCTGACCTTCTCTATCGCGAACAAAATTGAAATTTTATTTAAGTTCATACCGAGTTTAAAATTCACCATCTAACATCCACGTTATCTGCAGAGCAATCTCTCTCGCAGTATCTCGCCTACTATGTTACCCTCCTCACCGGAGGGAGTAAAACGTGTATCGTAATTAATTTTATCTTCCGCCAGCCCGGTCTTTTATCACGATCGCGAGCGAATGTCACCGCGGTCTTGTTGATAAACCTCGCTAGCCATACGCTCGTGAACTACTTATACCGTTCAAATCGTTTTCCGCACGGAAATTTTATCAAGCACAGCCGAGCTTTCTTTTCCGACGACGAACGAGGATTTCCGGCCGGCGGAACAAACGAGGCGGGTTTTGCCCTCGCAAGGGCCTCGAGAAGCGGATCCTTTAGCACGCTTATCTTTAGCCCAGGCGCACGAACTCTCTATGGGCGCGAGAACACGAGCTGGTATCATCGAGCGATGGAGTATCAAGGATACTACATCGGGACGTGTCTATTAAATTTCCTAGAACGATCGCGAGAACCGATAGGTTCCAGTCACGGCGACTGCAAAATGCACCGCAGACATGCATCTTGTCGCGTGACTCTTCTTCAACGAACGGCACTTACGTATAAGTCATTATTCCACTTGAACGAAGGAAGCTCCTTGCGCAATTAGTTTCGTCACCGATCGCCATATCGCAAACGAACGCAGTAATGGCGTCGCATTTTATATCTCACTTTGCTCGCTTGTGTGATTTCTATCGCCATCATCTGATCTCTGTATAAATTCATGGATATTAAAATTAAATGTATCATCGACTCTTGGGATCGTTATCGCATTGTTGCTTTGTAATATAATAATATCTCTGAAGAAATGATATTTTCATATACTTATAGTAACCAGTCTAACGTTTTCTTTCATTCACGTTCCGACGTACCGATAAAATTAAATTTTTACCTCCGCACTTTAATCTATGTAAAAATAATCCTGGGATTTGGTAATTTTCAATAATTATGCTGCAGTTTCAATTTTTCCGGAACAGGGTACATTTCAAAATTCTTCAAAGGAATGCTTCCGATGCAAATATTCCGCGACATGCTCGCACGAATCTCGTGATCGATCGGCAATGTCAACGTTATCTATTCGGAAACGTTTTCGGGTAATGAGCAAATATCTTCCGCTCGTTGCACAAAATAAATCGCGGCGCGCACGGCTGACGCTCCATCAATTCCGCTTTTCCGCGCTTTTCCACTCCCGCCAATTCCCAAGTTGTGTAGCCGTATAAAAAAAGAGTCGTTGAAAATAATTGTTATTGCGAGGCGCAGCGCGACAGCCGGCGGCAAGAAATATCGGCTCCTACCGCACATTACTCACGATCCGTTGAGACCGAGTTCGAAACAACTCCTTGAAGACTGTCCCGATGAATTATTCCACGGTTACCCAGAAGCGTCCCAATGGACGAGGAATTGAAATACAAGCGGTATCGCGAAAACATTACAAACTCAGTCTTTAGCGACGGTGCGCTTCCCGTTCGAATTTATCACAACGACATCAAATATAATTGAAATGGTACCCACCCTCCCCCGGCGAAGAAATTTTATCAATTTTTATATAAAGCCCGGATTATTCCTATCGACGTGTTATTGTTACGAAAAGATATATTCGAGTCAATTTCGCTTACGGATAATATTTTACCGCTCGCACAGAGATATGCTTGCAATAACGGATTGCCACCCGTTACCGCATTCGGCAAGACGGTTACTGTATCAGTAACAGTAACACACAGCCATCGTGTCAATAATTCGTGCGGCGGTAATATATCGCCGTCATATATCTTCTTTACAACCGACATAGACGCAACATGTGCGCACCGCGAGTAAACGATCAACGCGGCTCTCTCTCTCATTATCGGCGTCGCGCTTTAATTTAACAGCTCGCTGCGTCCCGAAAATATGTATGTATCGGTTTATCGGATAAACTCCGGTGATATCGAATCGTCGCCTCGTCGGCGAGCAAAACAGTTTTCTTCCCGTTCGTCATTCTATCGCTATTAATACCGGCAATTAATGCATATATGTACCGACCCCGGCGGAGCCGATAGCAATCAGCACCGGGCAGTCGATTTATCATCAACCCCGTCAGCTAAAGGCGCCGGTGTTCTACGAAAAAGCGAAATATCGGCCGCGGCTAGTCGCGGTGCGTAGAAGTGAAACCCGGCACAAAAGGGACCGTAATAAATCAATAGGTCAATTAATTCCGCTTTCGCAACAAAGAGCGATTTGTCACCGTGGGGGACCGTGGGCAAAAAATGAGAATGATCGTTATTGCGGCGCCAATGACAGGCGACCGCGAGAGATATCGGCTTTCGCACGGCATTATTCACTATACGTATATGCAACACGGGGCCCAACCGCGCGCCTTCCCCACCCCCGTGTACGAATACAATCCAAGAGGCCGCCGCTGCCGCCGCCGGCCGTTTTCTCGCGCGCCCGCACGAATACGTCCCGTAGAATGGAAAATTGAAATACGATTGGTGCCCCGGTAAAAGAATCATGGCCGCGCGAGAGAGTCCGACATAATGCGCAATGCTGTAAACCGCGGCAAATATTTACGACCACGTCTCTCCCCCCGGTAGCGAAAGGCTAGGAGGCGTGAATACGCTCGGCACCGCGCGAGCATATGCGGGCGATTCGAATCAATGTGCTCTCCAGTAGGGGAACAGGTTCCACTTCCTCTATGAGCGCCGCTCGTACGTGCACGTATAACGCGGTTCAACATATAATTACTGGTAATAGCTAATCAACTGCGAGGCTGCTCCTCCGTTCAATTAATCCGTATCTATTTCGCCGGATCTAAACGGGAGACGGGTGGCCCTTTATTACTTTCGGCAATTAGGGATTAATAGCCACTCGTTTTTGTGTCTTTTAGACACGGAGAGGAAGAGAAAAAAATGATAAAGCGATTAAGGTCGCAGGCGTTTTATTACGCGAGGAGGAGGTAGGTGTATATATTCCGCAATATCTGCGGATAACATCCCGCTAGAGACTCAAGAAGCACCCCGTGTAAAGGGCTGGTAAGAAGCTCGATCCCGTGATAAATGATGCGATCACTTCGCGAGCCAGTTTCTCGAATAGACGTGAACTCAACAGACTTCCAGGTATAATGGGACTCAACTTTGCTCTAGTATCGCCGACCTGTCGATCGCAGCGTCTTTCACATATAAAATAGGATAAGCACCCAAGGACCTAGTAGTAACATCTAATCGCGTCAATATATTCAGGCCGATTTCCTCGCGCGATTAACGTCACGATTATTAATCCGAGATTGCTTAACCGATGTTCAACGGTCGGCTGTCTCATTGAATATTTCTAGCTTGTGCCAATTAACGGGGACATACGGCGAGCATGTAAGCTCACTTAAACTCGCCGGGTTTCGCCAAGATGCATCGTAACCGTTAGGAACTGGGTGTTTATGGACGTTGTAATCGTCGGGCGCGGGCGCCTTTTTTTCCAGCCGACATCTCCTGTCCGCCATGGAAAACGAACCAGAACCGGCGCATGAACACACACACATACACACACACATACACACGCGCGTGTGTGCGGTAGTCATCATTATACACCACCTACACGGGAAGTCTGGGGCGACTATTCTAATGACGATATAAATCACGTTTCCCTCGCGCAGGAAGCATTTATCGTCATCGGAATCATAGTCTTTCGCCCTCGGTCGAATTTTTCTCTTATCTTCTCTCTCTCTTCGGGACGGACATACGGTTTCATTCTCAACGTGCGTCGAAGAACACGATATTCCGTCTTGATTCTCCCTCGGTCTGGAAAATCCGTTATCTCGCTCTTCGTGATGAACTACGGATCTACCGCGGGATTGTAGTAACAGGAGGCATTACTTCGCACCGCCTAGTTCGCACGTAGCGCGGAATAATACTCTAGAAGCCGACGGAATCGCATATCTTGAGGAGATTAAGCCCAACTCGTGCCGAGCGCTAAGTGCGGCAATAATCGCGACGTCCGTAGCGCGCACCATCTTCGCCGCATCCCTCGTAAAACGTCAATTGATGCGTGCAACTATTAGCGCGTGTAAACTGTTATGCGTAGCCTGCTCGAAACGTTCTCACGGGAGATATTCCCGTTGTCGTCGTCGTCGTCGTCGTCGTCGCCGTTGTCGTCGCGGAAAATTTCCATGGCGCAAGAATGCAACCGGGACAGGAAGACGCATCAGACGAAGACGCAAAAAGCGGAACGCAAAGACGAAACCCCACGTTTCCCCACGAAGAATTTCCTTCTCTATCCCGTTAATCTCGCGAATGTCCACCTTGGAACAGATTCCACGCGTGCCGGTGGAGCGAGGCGTCCGTCGTGTTCGTCGGCATGAGAACAGCGATCGCCTAAAGCTACGCTTCCGCCAAAGTGACATTGAGGAACTCTTTGTCGCCCATTGTTGCTGAAGACGAGCGACTCATCTCACCCAATATTACGTCTACATCGGATCACATAAAGCAACATTCGTGCTTTTGTCGCTTGCTTTCGTAAAAATTTCGGTATGTTTATGAATGCCAATGTTCCTTCTTTGTCGCGTAGGAACAGAAACGTAAATTGCACGTTCCTATATATTTTCATATAAAAGCGATAAAATCAAAGGAAATATAGGCAACAAGCGGTAGGATCAAAGTAAATGTAGGCAATATTTTTGTTTCTAAAACTTGTTTTGCTTGAGTCTAGACACTCTGTCACGCCCCGTCGCTGAAACATGTAACTTTGTTGATCTGGCGGGTACAGTAAGTTGCGCGGAAACTTATTTCTAGCAACAAAAAGTCCCTTAATGTACCTTTGGATACGCAGCTAAAACAGGCAATTTATGTTTCTGTTCCTGGCAACAATCGAGGAACATCGAGAAGCAGAACTGCGGAACGGAAACAGGCGACAGAAACACAAATGTTGCTCTGTGTGCCGCTTTGGTGGAGACGTAGCTTAAGAGATCTCAAAAGAAGACTCACGCGCCGCCACGCCGGCCGCTCTGGCCGGGTATAATCCCATTGCTGGCACCGTATCCTCGATTTAGCCTTGCTCGTCTCTACCGCGGTATTACGGTGCTGTGACAGCGGAACACACCCATGACGGCTTATGCGTCTCTCGTATTCGATTGTACAGAGATAACTCGCCGGATACAAAGTCTGATGTCACTGGCGATCTCTCGCACGATTATCGTGCGCATAACTCGTTACGCGGTCGTAATGCGGCGACGGCGATTGACATTTACAATAATTTATTAGCGTATTATTAAATTCCCCTAGCGGCAGAGGAGCATAATCCCGGCACTAACAAGGTGCATATTGAGCAAGCTATCGCATACAACCGCGTCGTTTACGTAGAAATCATTCGAATTTCTGGAATTGATACCCGAAGCCCGAAACCTGTGAAGTGATGCACTTACCCGAATTAATTGCTATTTACAAGACAAACTCGAATACGCGGGACACATTGCTACCAAATAAATTAACGGAATGATGCATAATTGAATTGGAATTTCTGTTATAATATTCGGATGTGATTCAATCTGCATCAAATACGCAACGTTTAAAAGGAACATTCGAGCTCGGCGGCGTGGAAATTTATAATCAAATAATAGCGAATTTTATATTCGCTGTCAAAACTTTTTTCAATGGTAGTATAAATGACAATTACCGATTGTAATTGGAGTGTGGAGTATAAAACGGACGAACCTAGAACACACACACACACACACACACACACACACACACACACACACACACACACACAAACGTACACGCACGCGCGCGTTTCATTTTAATTTCTACGAAGTAATGAAACAAAAATTCTCACTGCGATACCAGCAATAATGTAATATGAAAAGAGAGTTTGCAAGCAATTGAATTTTGTCGTTTAATTGATCGCAATTGAAAGATTTTAATTGTGATTTCACTTTTCAACAGTTAAAACAAGTCTGCGGCATTCACTTTATTTCGTTTTATCCTACGTTTACTTTTATTTATCGAGGATTTTGCTTCAAATTTACGGTTATTAAATTAAATTGTATTAAAGAGAGAAATAAAGTGGAGAATATGTAAATTCGGGATGATGTACCGTAGCATATAAAACGTTATCAGCGATACCGCGAATTCTAATTAATGCCGAGTCATTTGACACCGAGGTGAAGCATTTCCACGGATTCTGATAATTAATTTCCCTCGGTAGACAGCGGCGATACGATAATCAACGAATCCCCGTAACGGCGACCGATCGGTATCGGTTTCGCCAACCAAGGCAAGCCTAATCGTCTTTTACGGTTGTCAGCGGCGACAAGCGCGGTAGATATTCGCGTGTGCGCGACAATCGTCATCGGGGGAGCCAATACGCGCTTAGACGTCGGCGCAAATATGCGTCGTAAAAGCCTGGCTGTAGGCCTCGTTGACCGCTAAACATGGGCGTCGACGTGTCTCGATGTTGCGACCGCCCATCGGTATTCCCCGTTGGTCGTTCAATAATAATTTATACATACAGCGGCGGCGTGCGTCCAGTTTGCAGGGTAAAGTCGCCTTAACGATCACCGGCGAGGTGTACGACATGGTACCACAGTCGATCGACCAGGAGATCGGCGTGCTTTCGCGGCCGCGATCGACGACGACGACGACGACGACGACGGTGCCCGGCGCGCGCGCGATTTTATGCTAATCGAATTCGCCTTCGTTGCGTCCGCGACTCTCTCGGGAAATGTGCAACCGCGGCCGCATTGACGCGCGTGGACGGAACTTTTCGCGCGACAGACTTTTTTTCTCTCCGTACATACGTGCGTACGTGCGTGCGTGCGTGCGTGCGTGCGTGCGTGCGTGCGTGCGTGCGTGCGTGCGTGCGTGCGTGCGTGCGTGCGTGCGTGCGTGCGTGCGTGCGTGCGTGCGTGCGTGCGTGCGTGCGTGCGTGCGTGCGTGCGTGCGTGCGTGCGTGCGTGCGTGCGTGCGTGCGTGCGTGCGTGCGTGCGTGCGTGCGTGCGTGCGTGCGTGCGTGCGCGGCGCGGCCACCATGCACTCCTCCTACCCGCGGATCGCGGCATTTGTGCAATCGTCACGATCGATTGCGTCGGCGGTGCGGGTGTGCGCCGCGCGATTAGCGAACTGGTAATTTATGTCGACCGGGTCGCGCTCGCAACGAGTTGAACGCCGATTAATAATTCAAGTGCTCGCGATTCGCGCGAGGAAAACGTGCGCTCCACGAATTTGTTACATTTTACGTAATTATGTTGCGTTAAAAATTATTCGTACCTTCTACGCAGAAAAAAAAATTAATATCACGGCAACAATCATATTCTTATATATCGGGTAATTTTGGTATATACGCCGCATCTACCAAAAATTTAATTTATCAAGTGCATTTACTATGTTTAAGAAAAATGAATTGTACCAATAAAAACTTCATATTGTATACTACTATAAAAAATTTTAATAAAATAAGAAATTGAAAAATTTTAATTAATTTGATAACTTTAAATATAATAATAAATAATGAAAATTTTAAGACAATATATTTATTTTCTTATATTTGGAAAAGAATTTTAAAAATCTCGTTGAAAACTTTGAGAAACGTTAAAAACTTGAGAACCTTGCATGTTTGACGTAATATCAAAAAGGGGATTTATGGCCACTCATGAGTACGACAATCAAGTTAAACAAATGATACAAGAGCTAAATATTTGTATTTTTGTGTACTCTTTTACTATCTCTTTACACTTATGTATTACGAAATAAATCATTAAACCTTTTACACTTCCTAGAGAGAAATCATTTTACGCAGATTTTAATACCTCGCTGTACCATTCATAACACTGACAAATTAATTCAACTCACGACGGTTTCGTTAATATTAAGAGTAAAAAAACTAAAATTACAACACACTAATATGACATAAATAATAGAGTTGCAAGCAAGTTATTTTCCTCCTATTTTTTTTATTTCTGTAGCGTAAATCTCCGCGCGGCGTAAATACCGGAGTTACACTAAGAGTACAAAATTTTCTTAAAAGAATTTGATAATCTTAATCAGACATAACTTGCTTACACGAAGAAACAATTTTCTTCGAGCAAGTTATGTCGGTTATAATTAGCAAATTTTTTCAAAAAAATTTTATAATTAAATACTCTTGCCTATATGATATATCAGAATATGATTGATTTGATAATAATTTTTTTTCTGTGTACGAATCAGTTTTACTTTCAACCATCATTGCGTGCTCACGACAATTAAATGTGGTGCAATGGATTCGTCGTGCACACATACACTGTCGCGATAGAAATTTCCTCTCCAAGGAGGACGCGGCTGTGTAATGCAAACGGTACCGCCGTAAGTTATCGGTGGATATGCGGAATTAATCGAATCCCGCAATATACGACGGTAGCGCATACATTCTCCGTTAGCTCATACAATACGGACTAGTAAAAAGAAAAAAAGAAATACTCGAGTAGCTTCCTGGTAACTGTCGTGCAAGTATAAAGATATATTTACTTGCCAATTAGCCACATACGGCCGGGGTAGCAAATTCTCAGCTAGTAACGGCGGTGAACGTGCGTAATAGTTCGTAGAATCGATAGTATTCTCATATGCATGCATTCTGGAGCCCTCAGTATAACGGTCCGCGAAAACGTGACTGATCAATTTAATTACGCGTCTAAGATGAAAATACATTATTATTTTATAGTTTATATTCACGAATCTCTCGTTGCAAAAGTGAAATTTCATTTGTATCTTTATACTGTACATCGGATTACATTTTCGATAACTTGAATTTTTCCACAGACTAGCAAGATTTTTGATTTACATGAAACATTCCGAATGCAGAAATCCGATAGCGAAATGGAAGTCGCAGTCGCATTTATTAAATTAAATCCGATCGGCGGATATCGACGAATCGGAGATCTCGACTAAAGGATGAAATATCGCACGAGTGCAAGTAACATATGCACCATAACTCCCAATTATTTCATTTCGGCTGAGAGCGCACAGATCGATCTACGGATGTCATATTTGTCTTTGTCGAGCGTACTCTGTATAATCGGTGAATAAATCCTCCCGAAAGAATCAACGGAAATCATGATTATTAACCCCTTATAAATCTCGGGCGGGAAAAGAAAAAGATAGATTTCTCTCCGAATATATTCGGAATAGTGAACAATTACGCCTATGCTGTTCAAATAAAAATAGGATATTTAACGACTATTCCAAACTTCTTTTCGGCCATAAAGAGTTAACGAACTTAACGACGAAATGTCCTACCCATCGTCGTCAAAACGGATCGCGGTAACAAATCACTCCTTATACGGCCAATCAAAATTTGTGGGCATGTGTGAAAGGAAAAGAGAAAAAAGAAGCCAGAGAGAGAGAGAGAGAGACATATAACAAAACGAAGACGATACAATAAAGGGGAAAGAGGAAAAAGAGATGGAAGAGGCGAGAATGCCGCGAGGCCCCATGCCGAGCCAAGTCACGGCCGGATCTCTTTCGCTTTGAGATCCTTCGACGAGACTCCGCGTCTTCTTCTTTCTCCTCCTCCTTCTCTCCCTTCTCCTCCACGCCTTTGTGAGTCTGGCGCCGTGATTTTTCACGGTCTGCGTCGAGGGCTAATCGAAATAGTGAGCGCCACCTCAGCCCGACTATATTTAGCCCTTTTACCGCCTGTTCTCTCTCTCTCTCTCTCTTTCTCTCTCACTCTCCTCCGTCTCTCTCGCTCCACATCGTCGATCGTTTTATTTCGCCGGAGCACGAGAATACCTGCCTCGTGACACCAACGATGATAATACGGCGTTTTGATGATGCAGTGTAAAATAATCTGGATTATTAGGTTTTAATATGTGTGCTAGTTGATACGAGCGTAGATAGAATTTTTAATAGCATATTATTTATGAAATTTTATCGTCTATTCATGATAATTGCCCCAAATACTGGCTTTATTAATAAAATCTTGTGTCATATGAATATATTTGTTATCGAAATAATAACAAGAAAACTATAATCATGCTTTTTTTATTATTAAATTACAAATTATGTAATATCGCAGAATTAAATTGACAAGTCGATTTAATATTAATGATGCTCACCAGCCTCTTTAAAGTCCCCCCCCCAAAAAAATTAATTACAGACAAAATTAAAGATAATTATTTAACAGTAAAGTAGACCTTAAAAGATATCATTTTTGAGATTAATAATCATTTTAAAAGTGATTTGGAAGATAATATTTAGTTCCTTTGTTATTTTCAATTTATTTTTGATTCGGGCCTTATTAAAAATATAAGCATTTAATAAGGCTCAACGTCAGAATTAAAAAATTTTTTTGTTTGCTTATAAATATTCCATATGGAAGATAATTTTATTTCTGTGAGTGAAATAAATGTTTTATTCTCATTCACAAACAGTTTATTTCAATAAATAAAGTTTCTAGAAAATAAAATAAATTAGGTGAGCCTTATTCGGCTCAGGTACCTCAGTTAAGTGTTAAGACAATTGAGAAATATGTATTTGCATTTACTATCCTGCACGTATTTTCACGTCCTTCTCTTTGGTCCTCGTAAAAGCTTTACATTGTTTCACTCCGAGAGCTAATCGGGATATGCAAACGTCATCCCACCCCGGCTTCTAAGCCTTCACCTTCTCTACCTTCGAGACCGTCCTCTCGCCTTCTTTTTATGTCGATCGCATGGACCTTCGGAATACTCGTTCCATGACGCCTGACGCGCCGTCGGAGGTCCGAACTCTAACACCTTCGTAACAAGAAATAGAATAATGGGAACCGATGTTGATCATGCTGTAGATTAGCACGCCCGTAGCTATGCCTCGGCATTAATCACCCGTGGTCACTGACAAGTCTCGCCGTTTCCTGTCAGATAGCGATTGATGGTTGAAATAATGAGCGGCAAGTTCCAATAAGCTTTGCATTAACGTTCCCTTTGCTCTCGCGATGCCAAGCGATATCGAGCAGTGTCCTCTCCGCGTTGAAGTGCTTACACTTCATGGGAACTAAGCATAATACTCGGCAGCGTACGCTGATATAAACCAACTCGGTAGAAACTCAATTTCCAAGTACTTAAGGCGAACATACTTATATAATATTAATACCTAGATAAGAGAGAGAGCGAAAGAGAGAGAGAGAGAGAGAGAGAGAGAGAGAGAGAGAGAGAGAAAGATAGAGAGGACATAGGGAGAAAGAGAGAGAGAGATATCTCGTACTGAATGCGCGCCACCACCAATCCAGTCGTGCTTCGCTTTCATAAGTTCGTTATAATCGCATATATCGCATTAATATTTCCGCATATCGTTGCCGTCGGCGGAGTTGGCGCAAAATTGCGAAGAGATACGCCTCCGCAAGTCTACCATTTCTCGCGCCCGCCGTTCTTCCTACGTTGAAGATCGCGATTCGTTTCGTTTCTATCATAAAACGTGACTTCCACGCTCAATTAGACGTAGCGATCTGTTGACATTTCGGATGACGTAAATGTTCTAAAATACATGATACGTATATCTCGCACGATCAGTTTTCTATGCAAAATAGCACACTGCATTGCCATTGGCAAAACGTTTTTCAAGTTTATATAAAATCTTGATATTAAACCCTTTGTCAATCGACCTTTATTAATTCGTGAACAACGCAAAACAACACGCGCAAAGTTTAAAAATATCGAGACAAAGCGCGCTCTCTCTCTCTCTCTCTCTCTCGTTTTTACGCAGCAAAGGGTTAACAAGCCTTTCGAGAGGACGTACGCCACTTTCAAGTTAAACGGCCCATTCGTATTCGACATCGCCGGGAGACGTCACGACGAGAGTCTGTATGTTTGGGTAACACGAGACCCGGTTTTGTGTTTCAGGCAGGTATGCTGCACGGCGATCACGGCGAGTTCTGGCTGGAACCAGTCGCCGTGTCCCTGGAAGAAAAACGCGGCACGTCGTCGGCGGACGAGGCGACGAGCGGCGACTTAGGCGCCGGTGCCCGCACGTCGGTCTACGGAGGCCCGACGACCGGCGGCCGGCCTCATCTCGTCTTCCGGCGCTCGGCCGAGCAGCAGCAACAGCAGCTCGAGATCGGCGCCGGCGGCCGTAGCAAGCGACGACGCAAAAGAAGAGGAAGCAGGAGAGGAACTGCGGCACCCGCGGTGAGAACAGACCCCGACACCTTTTTCTTGTTCCTCTTTCGCCTTTCGCCCGCGCGCCTCCACCCCGCGCAACGTCGAACACCGCGCGCGCGTCCCCCGCCCGTCCCACATCTCTCTCGCGTGCTCTCGCGCCCTCTCTTGTAATATGTATCGCATGTATTTATGTGTCTGCCGCGTATAATGTAATTGGACGCGCCGTGGTACGGAACGTGGGCGTGTCATCGACGCCTCGTCTGTCCTTTATTTTTCGCCGACGATAATATCCGTGCGGAGGGAGGAGGGTGGGCGAGAGAAAGGGTGTGCGAAACGTTTAAGTCTCGCGCGAGAATATTGAAACTCGTATTAGCGGTATTAGAATCGAGTTCTAACGAACGTTTCTGGTACGTCTTTCGGTTACAATAATAGCTTCGCACTCGTAACTCGTCACGTCAAGGTTCGCTCTTCGCATGGGCGAAACACTTAACGGTCGATCGTCGATCCGCGCGATGATTCGAACGATAGCGCGGTATCGAGTCGATCTACCAAATCTAACTCGACCGCCGTACAAATCCCGAAATTACCGCTTCGTGTAGTCTTTGGCACAACTTCAGCTTTACGATCTAGCTACCCTCTCTCTAACGGTCCTACATTTCGATGGATTGAACATGCACGAGCGCGTCGATGTATTACAGAGGAAGTAAGATCGCACGGTTGATACGTATCTTTATAGGGCGAAGCGCGCGCTACCCGCAAGGGAATAATCCAATTCGCCGCAAACCTGTAATTAACTACAATGAATATCCATTTCGGCAAGCTGACCGAGAGTTAACGGGCGGGCCAAATAAAATCTTAATTGCAGACTTACGGTCTGCCAATCTGCGTAAATCAACCGCGGCGTTAAAACGCTTCATGGTGTATGGTAGCTACTTTCTCGCTCGATCAATTGACAAGGATTACGAGGAATTCGTAACACTTCTAGCAACATTTAAGATTATTAGGGTCACAAGTAAATTTAACGGTAAAAGCACAGCCAGCAAGAAACAGAGATTAGCTACTACATTGATCATGACAGCACGTGAAATATCCGACAGAACCGCGTCGATTGACAGAGACGCGGCTCGAATGGCAAACTCAACCAGGCCTCGTCCAAGTTCAGGGCCGCGGGCGAAGGAAACATCATCAAGCGAAACGGTGGCATCGTTCCAAAAGATCGATCAGCACACCGCGTCATGTCGAGGCGCTTGTCGTCGCTGACACGACGATGATGGCTTTTCACCAGGATGGCGACGTGGAGACCTATCTCCTGACCATTATGAACATGGTGTCCGCGCTCTACCTCGATCCGACCATCGGCAATTTCATCAACATCGTGGTAGTCAGAATTATTCTCGTCGAAGAAGAAGACGCAGAGGTATATAATATTTACGTCGCGTTCAAAGTCGCTTTTAAATCAATTACGCGATAAACGCGCAATGGTACGATGTGCGTTCGCGCACCTCGATAGATCGAGTACAATGATTACTCGAGATGAACCGTTTCTGTCCCAGCAAGGACTGGACATCACGGTCAACGCGGATAAGACCCTATACAATTTCTGCAAATGGCAGCAGAAGCTAAATCCGGACGACGACTCGCACCCAAATCACCACGACGTGGCGATTCTGGTGACAAGAGAGGACATTTGTTCGCGTGCGAATACTCCTTGCAGTACATTGGGAGTGGCGCACGTTGCTGGCATGTGTCAACCGGAACGCAGCTGCAGCGTCAACGAAGACAATGGAATCACGTTAGCGCATACGATCACACACGAATTGGGGCATAAGTAAGCAAAACCGGGATTAAGACGATTCTGTTTCAAATTATAAAAAAACATCAAATCGATTGTTTAGACGAGTTTTTTAATTCATCGATCAATCGAATTATACGTTAAACAAATGCAACTTTGTTCTGTAAAAGTTGCTTATAAATGATCAAACGATGAATTTAAAAAACTCATCTTTTTTTCACGTGCAAAATTAAAGCATATCTAAAATTTAAAAAAGCATGTCTAGATGTATCAATTTTCAACGTTCGGCCGCATATTCTGTTTAGCTTCGGAATGTATCACGACACGGAAAAAATCGGCTGTACTAAACGTGAAGGCGACACTCTGCATGTAATGACGCCAACTTTTGAGGTGGATGCTGTTGGAGTGGCATGGTCTAGATGCTCCAGAAGAGACATCACGAACTTTTTAGAGTAAATAAAAAAATAAATAAATTCAGGATTTTGTACTCGTTTTCTATCAAATTCATAAAAAATACAAGTATCTGTATATATGTGTATTGTACATGGGTCCTTGAATTTTAGCCAAGGAAAAGGCGATTGTTTGGAAGACGAACCGGCGGGTAACGATTACGCGTATCCGGATTTGCCACCCGGGGCAATGTATAACGCTGAGCACCAATGCAGGTTGCAATTCGGCGTAAGAGAAGCTTTTGTTTGCTCCCCTTTGCAGGAGGTAAGCAAAGATCATAAAGATAATAAATGGCCAGTCTAAATCCAACCAGGATCAACTCGATTTAAATAACTGCGGCACTTATGATTACAGATCTGCTCGAAACTGTGGTGCATCGTGGACGGTTCCTGCACCACTATGCTGCATCCGGCAGCTCCGGGAACACATTGTGGAAAACATATGGTACAATAACACTTCTCTTAAACTAATGAATTCTTTTCATAAACGTGTCATTAATTAAATTACGACTGATTTATCTGAAAGTGTGAGTTTTGCGAAAATATTGGATTTTCTATTGATTTACGATTCACTCTTTGCGTAGTGGTGTCAAAATCAAGAATGCGTGCCCATCGTCGATCGACCGCGACACATCGACGGCGGTTGGGGCGAATGGGGATCGTGGAGCGAATGCTCGAAAACTTGCGGCGCCGGGGTCTCGATTGTCGAGAGGAAGTGCGACCATCCGGAGCCAGCACACGGCGGAAAGTTCTGCATAGGTGAGAGGCGCCGCTACAAAATCTGCAACACGCAACCTTGTCCGGAAGGCACGCCGAGCTTCCGCGCCGTGCAATGCAGCAATTATGACGACAAAGAGTACAAGGGAAAAAACTATACCTGGCTGCCGTATTTCGATCAAAGTAAGTGAACTTTTAAGCGCCGCGTGAGGCACGGAACTCCTCTCTCCGCGATCGCGTATATAATTTCCGTAATTCTATGATTTTCCAAAATTGCGTGTGTTATTAATGATTCAACGGTCTAAACACTAATTACGACGCGAGATTTGATTTGCATCGTCCCATTTAGCGGAACCTTGCGAGCTTTATTGCACCGATACAGATGAAAGCGTAATCGTACCTTGGGGAGAGGCTGCTCTCGATGGTACTCCATGCAACGTCGGTACCAGGGACATGTGCATCGCTGGCATATGCAGGGTCAGTGTGCTCCTCCAAATAAATTATACCTGCAACAGAATATTTTCGAAGCTTGTATTTAATATAATAATTTTGATTTTTATGCGAAAGAAAACTTTAAGGATTAAATAACTTAAATTTTTAGAAAGTCGGTTGCGATTGGATGGTGGATTCCGACGCTACGGAAGATCGCTGCGGTATTTGTCATGGTGACGGCACTCAATGCGAGACTACCAGCGGCGTTTACGACAAAAACGAGGGTCCTGGATACAAGGAAATCGTTATCATACCGTCCGGTTCTCGAAACATTAAGATCGAGGAGGTCGGTAATAGCAAGAATTACATCGGCATCGGCGTGCCGGGTTCCGACAAATATTTCCTCAATGGAAAACGGTACGTATATCTTAAAAAATTGTAGGACATAATGTATATAACACGGCAATGTATATAATCTAAGTCCCGCAACACTTGATTGCTCAAGTCGAATAATTTTAGAGAAATAAACAATACAAGAATTTATTTATTGCGCTTAGTTTAAGATATTTTGATAAAAAAAGTTTCTGTGAAATATTAACGTGAACGAAATCTTAAATTGAGATTTTGATCGGACAGGCAGATCACTTTAGCGGGCGAGTACGAAGTTGCTGGGACGCCAGCTCTGTACGAACGTGATCGAGACAGAGAAAAAATTAGAATTCCAGGGCCTATTAAGGAAGACATCGCAGTCTACGTGAGTACACTCGCGATAAAAATGGTATACAAAATGATGCAATATTTAATAGTCGGAAATCGAAATGACTTCCTGTTTATTTTATAAATATTCGTAATTGCACTTTTATGTATGGTAATCTAAACTAAATTACTAAAACTGTAGCTTTAATTGTAAAAGTTTATTACACAAAGTCTAATTACAGTTTAATTTTTTATTTCAATAATCTATCTTCATGATTTCAGTTAATTTACAGAGGTCAATATCGCAATTTCGGCTTACGTTATGAATACACCGTGCCGAAAAAAGAACCTGACCGGGCCCCAGAATACTCGTGGGTATCCTCCGATTGGACTCTCTGCACAGTCACCTGCGGTGGCGGCACTCAAACTTCGCACGCGGTCTGTCACGAAAGAAAAAGCGGCATCGTCGAAGACCACTTTTGCGACGGCATAGAAAAGCCGGAGCCGAAGTCGCGCGAATGCAATTCGAATCCGTGCCCCGCGAGGTAAGCCAACTTCGAATCCGATAAAGCGATTGTAACAACTTCGAGAAATACCATTGCCTCGTAAACGAAAATAAATTCGAAGCGGTTGAATAAAACTTTGTTCGATTTTCGATTACTATCTTTTATGCAATCCTTTCGCTCTACGATTACGAAACTTCATTGGCTTCACGTTCAGATTACAAATTATTAGAGACTGAAAAGAGATATAAAATAATGAAGAAATATCTGAGACACATTATTTAGGAAGCGTTCACACTTTTTCTAACTCTTTTAATGTTTCAGGTGGTGGGTAGGCCCATGGCAAATGTGCCCCGTTACGTGTGGCGATGGTGCGCTACGTAAGAGATCAGTAATGTGTGTATTCTCTGGCACGGGTACCGATCGATCGGACCTGGCCTTACCCGATCGCGATTGCGACAAGAACATGCGGCCCGAAGAAATGGAACCGTGCCCCGATCTACCGCCGTGCGGGCCCACGTCGGAGGTACCGTTGATCGTGTACGCCGACAACAAGGACATGTCGTTCTACAACATCAGCCTAAACGAACAGGACGGTATTACGATAGTCGACGGCCTCACCACCGAGGAGCCGGAGATCCTCGAGTTCGACAACGTCGTCGACGAGAACCCGGACAATTCCATGTACAACACCAAGTCAAAGTGGACAGTATCGAAGTGGAGTCATTGCTCGAACGGCAAGAGGAGTAGAAAGGTCACCTGCTCCGTCCCGGGCGATTGTAATCCGAATAACAAGCCGCCCAATGTCGAGGATTGTTACAGTGGAAAATGGATTACGGGTAAATTAGCAATTAAAATATTTCGATATCATTTATAATTCTTTCTCCTCCTAATTAAAAATTCTCTTTTTGCTCCAATCAAAATTATAAAAAAATTTTAATGAACTATATAATTATGAAATTTTATTATCTGAGAATGTACAAAATATATTCGTGTTTTGTCAAATGTTCGTTAAAAGTACATTAAAATGGACAAAAGCAAAAAACATTGTAGAATAAGACAAAAATACATAACTATTTACGGAAACTTCGCCTCACTAGAGGCGAATTTTCACCAAATTTGTTCCGTACTTATAAAAATTCTTATATAATAGTTATTGATGTAATTACTCTGTAAATTATTCTAATTGCAGGAAATTGGGGAAGTTGCAACGCGACCTGCCTCGTGAAGTCTGGAGTTAAACATAGAGAAGTACAATGTCGTGATCGCGCGACGGACTTGTTATCAAATGATTGCAATCTCGACAGAAGACCATTTGATATAAAGCGTTGTTATTACCGACGGCAATGCGCCAACGAGAAAAATGGTAAATTTTATCTGCACAATTAAAATATACTGTCAAAAGCATTCCGCGCATTTTCTATAAAATGTCGCTTTTATATGCAGAAAGCTATTTTAAAGTAGCTAGAGAATATATGGAAGAATAAATGTAAAGAAATATTTCAGAGCTCTCGACAAAAGATATTCTAAAAACAAAGATAACCTGTCTCTGTTAAAAAATATTTTCAGCATTATTTGCAGGCGTCTTAGCGAAAGACGTCGCTGTTGTCCTGCAACGTTGATAATTCAGTTTCTCACATGACATTTTTTAAATTTACATATAATTGTGAAAGTTAAACTCCTCTCTTCTTTTCTCTTTATATTTGTCACGCCATTTGTAATTGATGTTGAATGGAAGTTCAGGGTAATCTAACAGAGTTATAACAGAGAGAATTAGAACGCGTAGCCGCATGTAATGCTAAGTTATGCTAGTTACGTTACAGATGGTTTGGCTTGTCCAAACTTGTGGAATATGCCCTTGTCCAAAGGCGTCGGGAAACTAGAATTTATATGAGGAAACCGCGGTTCGTAACGACTTGCTTTATGAGATCACACGCGACGTCGCTCGATTTGCATGTGCATATGATGCACCTAACGTGCGCGCGCGCGCACGTGTATAAATACTTATTATAGAGTACCCTAACCCGTAAGAACAGGTATCATTATCATATACAGTGCGGCCTAAATGAGCTTTGGATATTTGCATATCAAATTCTGACGAGCTAAGATATGTCTTTAATATTATTTCTTTATAATATATGTGAAAAAGTTGTTTTTAATTTATTTTAACTTGTACACAATTTATTATCGTTAAATAAATAAGTTTAAAAAAATTTTCCTTGTATTTCCTACATTATAAAGAAAAACGTAAAATTATAAATGAAAAATCGATTAATCAAGATTCGATATGCAAATCTTTCACAGCTCATAAGAATATATTTGTATAATCAAATGACCCTATTCGGATTAACATTTTTGTACGGGATTATATACTTCGACATCTTATCTTTTTTTAGATTGCAAGGATAGAGCAATGGCATCGTGTGCAAACTACAGACGCATGTGTGATGTATCATCGATCGTACGAGAAAAGTGTTGCGCCACGTGCACAAAACGACGGCGACACGTCCGTCACAACCGACGACACATCTTCGCCGAATAACAAAATAAAGGGCTGAAAAGCTGAGAGTGCAGAAGTATTTTGAAAATAAATCCTGGCAACGGACAACACATCCGTCCTGTTTTGTGTCCATATTATCCGAATTAAGATAAAAGCGTAGAGGAAAATTTCACGCTTGTTTCGTACGTGACAACGAAAAGATGGAAAAATGTATGACAGAGGTGATATTACGAGATTATATTTGTAACTTTGTACTACCGCGTTTATATATATATGTATATTTTGTACCAAGAAAATATAACCGTAGCACCATGTGCGCATCACCCTTTATCGATCTTTATGTTTGTTAAGATAATAATTGCAAAACATTGCAAACGCCAAATATATATTTACCAGATGCAATATTTTAATAGAGAAACGATCAAAATAGTGTAATACGAAACTAATATTATCAAAGAATTTCTATATAATAATAATAAAAGTAACGGTTCTTACATTAAAAAATGTTATCTAGTATGTTTGCCGCGTCATTCAATGTTTTGTTAAATAAATAATGTGCTAATCACTGTAAATTTTAGATATTGCCATTTTATAATACTAGGACCGTTTTTCTACTAAAACATTTAATTGTCATATCATGCAATAAAAAAGTTTCAATAATTTTGGGATTAAAAGCTTTTCGAATCTATAAAAATTCTAGGATCTATAATTATTTCAAGAATAGAATTATCTAATTGCAACAACAAGTTTCCTATTCAAATATTTATGTTTATAAAATTTATTGGAGCAAAGTTTATAAATAATAAGACATTTAGATTGAATAAGATTCATTTATTCTTTAAACATTAATATTCATCGTTTTTAAGAATAAGAATATTTAATAACTCTTTTCAAAAATAGAATTTTTTTAAAAACGTTATTCAACAGCAGTTTTAAAAATAAAATTTTAAAAATTGAATAAAGTTAATAGAACTTTACTTAATAAACTTTTTGAGAAGTAAAATAAATTAAGTGGACCTTATTCTACTTAGGACCTTTATTTTCATACACTGTTTTTTACGTTGTAATAATATTATAAAATCCATTTTTATTTACACAAATTTAATCCCCGTCCTTTAAATCTACAATCTACATAATCAACCAGCAAGAAAAGAATAAACTTGCATGAACTTCTCTCATGTTGTACATTGTAACCTATCACATAATTTATGTCAAATTATTTTGTATTCATCCAAAATAAAGTTCCTCTTTCCTTCATTCTTTTCAGAAAAGGAAGAACTACATAAACGTTTTACAACTAACTTATAAATAGTTTGTAACGCTACAACAAAAACACTTTATGAATATCAATTTTTAGTTTTATGTGCTAAATGTAGAAATTAAATAATATTTAATTTTATATTAAGAAATCATACCTCAATAAACGTTCTTGTTCTTTGACAGTGCATTTTATAACGCCAGCAGTTTCGCAAACTTTATTGGAATTGACACACTCACTTGGTTAACGTTCATTTTAGGTTAATTTAGCCGCGATTTCTTGAGATTCGTAACAAAATTGACGTCACTGCATTCTTTACATAGTAGAAAAAGAAAAGTTGAAGATGCACTCAATGAGTTCTGCACAAAATTCACTTTCGGTCCCGATATTTTGTATTTGTTCTCAAAATACAATCGACACGATATTCGTTTCAAATCACCATTTGTACACAAGGAGCCACACTAGTGTGTTTACTTGCCGTAAGAGGCGTCGTTGTCGACGCTATTCGCATGCTCGCAGTTACCTTGCGAACGTCCTTGAGTGTAGTACGCTTCGTCTCCGTACGCTCCATTCATAAACGCTATAACTCGTATGCAGGGTTAGGCAGTAATCATAACCTCTCTCACGTTTTTGTTTTGACAGCTCGCAAATGACACGCGTTATGAGCGAGCTTACATGATCGCGATCGAATTATGAATAAGATTTCTCGCCTGAAGGGCGTGTGAAGTACGATAAAGTAATGTTTGTTTGTCGCGCATTGTAATATAGTCCATGAAAGAGAATGTCCGCGATTATAGACGACAAGGTAGTCGCGGGTGCGAAGAGCTCAAATATCGTCAAGGAAGATCCGATCGTAGCTCTCACGGTGAGTAAAACATGCTGAATGCATTTTACTGTGCATTGTTTTTTCTCCTTTACTCGTTCGCTTAATTTTGGTTATATATTGTTATATATGTTTGGTTATATATTTCCACCTGCTGATTATGATCCATTTCAGGAGAGAGTCAAAGCTTTGTATCTCTTCCGAGACCGCTATTTTGAGACGCATTCTATCGACGAAGCGATAAAAAAAAGTACTGACGTGGAGAAGGAGATGAAAGACACGTTGAGCAAGTTCGATGAGTGTAAAGGATATGAGATTGATGGCTCACGTGCCAAGTATTATTATTTAAAGGGAAAAGCCCTGAACGTAGTGGACCGTTTCATTCCGCAGGCGGAAGAACTTTTGAGTAAAGCAGTGAAATTGGAGCCAAAATTAATAGAAGCTTGGAACGAATTGGGAGAGTGTTATTGGAAAAATGACGACATAAAGCAAGCAAAAAACTGTTTTGTTGGCGCTCTGCAACATGTATGTTTTATCTATTATTTCTAACATAACTTTAGTTTAAAAATTAGTAATAAATCATTACATAATGTAGTCCTATCTTATAAAAATATGAGATACATGTCTAATATTTCATTTTTTTTTGCAGGATAGGAATAAAGCATCTTTGCGAAATCTGTCCATGGTGTTTAGACAGGAACAAACATCATCCCTTGAAGAGAGAATAAACAATATTAAACAAGGAGTGGAATATGCTAAGGAGGCTGTAAGTCTTGACACGAGTGACGGACTGTCCTGGGCCATATTAGGGAATGCTTATCTGTCTTTCTTTTTTACGGTGGCGCAAAGTCCAAGTACATTACGTTTGTGCATGTCGGCATATATCCAAGCGGTAAGATGATTCTTGAGAAATATTTATATATTTTGCTTATAAAACCTGTTGCATTTGCAAAAGAAAATATAGGATGAGAGAAAAACTCTTTGGAACTGAGCCTCGAATCTATATGGACACTTATCAAATACTGCTTTTGCATGGAGTCACTACTCTAAATATTTACTTATATGTCCATATTATTGTATAGTAGTAGTAATGGAAGTGAATGGAACTATATTAGTCTGTATATGTCACCTAAATTTCTAAAGAATTTCTCTCATGATTTCTACTAAGTTGTCAGTACAGATTACAAACTTTTATATATATATGAGATGTGAACTCAAACTCGGGACCTTACGAGAGTAGGGTTCGTTGCTCTCACACAGAGCCACACGACGTTTTATATCTTTGTATACAAATTTTATTCTCATTTGATATGAATTACATATCAAATTTTCTTTAAGGAAAAAGATATCATTGCAAGAAGTAACCCCGATTTGTTTTATAACAAAGCAATAGTAAGTACGAATAAATTTGTGCAATTTTTATTTTAATATTTTCGATAAGAGGCTTGCAATTTGTTCTAATCTGCAAATTTATTTATTTTAGGCTCTAAAATATGAAGAAGAATATAACTTAGCCTTACAATCGTTTGAAAATGCAATGGCGCTCGATCCGCTGTGGGAAACACCGCGTAACAAACGCGATGAATTGCTACAATATCTTAAAGACATACAAAATTCAATTAATAATAATGGATACGTAAAACCGAAACGATTATATCAAATGATACGGGTATTTATATTATAGAAATTAATAATAAATAGTTAACAGCTATATATATTGATATTTGTTATTAATACATGTGGTAATATAACATGTGATTTTGGCACAATATACATATTTATAGGTTTATGATTAAATGTAGGCATTGGATATTAAACACTTAGGACCATACAAGGATGGAGCGTATACGTATGGCGGAAAATCTGTAAAGTTAGATTTAATTCCATTACGGGAATTAAGTCTTGGATTGAACACAGAAAAAGTCGTCTTTGGAAAAGTAGTCTGTTGGATTCAAGACTCGGATTGCGTCCCATTGTAAGTATTTACTTTCTGTATTGCACAAATCATTTCTTTGTTCGACATTTATCTGTTAAAGTCATACAATTCACTCGTTTTTTTCTTATTCAGTGCTTTTTGTCTCGTGGATGAACAGAAGACGTGTATTGTTGTTACTGTATATAATCTAGCGAAAGGCCGAGGAGTCACGATCGGGGATTCTGTTGGTATACCAGAACCGTTTGTTACACATCAGAAATTTTCCTACATGAATAATGTTAGTGTTGTATGCACGTTACGATATAAATCAAATATTGTCGAACGTATAATAATTTTTCTTTTGTTCTTTTTTTAGGATTTTGATTACAAATCTATTCGCGTTGAAACTCCAATTGTACTTGTAGTTAATGGGAGAAAACTAGGTCGTGAACAACAAGCCGGCGCAAATTTGCAAACTTTTAAAAAGACAGATTAAATCTGTTGAGCGAGCATTGAATTATGTCCTCAGTTATACTCACTTATGAATAATTTTCAATCTTATGATTATTTTCTAATAGTAATATTTTAATAACGATTATACTAAATATACTCATCAGAGTATATTTAAGGTTTGTGCGATATTACACGAATTTAAAACAAATATATTTTGAAACGTTACATGCCAACATGTGTTGGGAATAATCAAAAAGAATAAGCAAAAATATATGCTACGTTACATGAATTTCGTATTTTATAATAATGTATGAGAAAATATTCACATATACATCTGAGCTGCCACATTTATAAAATCTGAAGAGAAAAAATAATATATATTTTTCTTTCATTATAATGATAATTATGAAGTGCAAGCAGGATTTGCAGAAGCAAAGTAACATATCTGCCAATTGATAAAGTCATACAACTTTGCCTGTTATTAACTTAGTAATTTACTTAAATTCACGACTGAAGTAGAAATATAATATTTTTTATTTTCTATTTTATATTGTAAGCATATTTTAGTTTTTCCTCTATTGTCAAATGTTAAAACATTTTAGAACTATCTTGCTTATCTCCGCGGATTAGCGAGTTCGATGGGTTCTCATTGTTTTACTGTGAAAATATCAAATCTATTATGATGATCCTTGGTCTTTGAATTTTGCTCCACCTGGGTTAAAGTATAGACTTTTAAAGTATAGACTTGCAAAGGATTTCAGCGTCAAAAGCAGTTGAACTTTACGAACTATATTTGATCTCTTATGAATATATCTTTGATATATTTATTTGCTCTATAAAATCATAATATCTTGCGTTTAATAATAATTTATCACACGATACATTTAAATTATATTAAAAGAAATAGCAAAGTAGAAAATGCAAAAACAATTTTGTTATAAATTTTATAGTTATATAAAATATTTTTATCGATATTAGTATATTAGAAAATCCAATTTAGTATCATATGATTGTCATAGTGCCGATATTTTTTATTATATTACTGATTATATTGTTTGTTCCAATCTGTAAATTAAAATATCAAAGCAGAAAAAGGATTGATGAATATACGTATATCATGATACGTATATCATTTCGAAAGAAGAAGGGAGAAGAAAAAAAGAGAAGAAAAGTCATTTGTACCCAATCAACTGTGTTTGCAATGCCAATAGGTTGATTTGTGTATAATATAAAATTTCCTATAGTATTGGTCCATAATCGCAATATAAATTCATTTGCGAATACGTCGTCTTTTAACAACTTATATGGAGAAATGTATAAGAAAAAACATTCTCTGGTTTTATAAAAAAAAAAATAAAAAAAAAAACAGAACTTACTATAAGACAGAACTTACTATAATACCTACATGTAAATTCGCATTTTGCTTTAAAGCGAACTAATGATTCATTGACCCGATCTGCATGTATAATGCATCTTGAATTAAAACAAAACGCACAAATCTTTTTTCATGTATAAAATTCATGTCGCTATATCTTGTACGTCGTATGGATTTCGAGTAAAGAACTTGCGGTATATTGCAACACCATGTTCTTCAGTCAGATCGTACGAATAATGCTTGTGATATATTAAAAATATTTTGTATAAAGATGTTTTCTAATGATTACAATAATAAATACTTATTTATAACAATAACAGCATTTATGCATTATTGTATATGTGGCAGAAGGATATATCCGTCCGAGGAACCTTTATAGTTAGCATCGACGTATCACTACGGTCGCTGGATTATTCCCACAGACACCGTGGATTCCAACAACACGCCGAAATCAGTGTCACATTCTCACACTGATAGCGCGAGCGATCGATATCTTAAAAATCGGTCTTTTCTGTCCAACTACAATCGACACGCCATCACATATTCACCTCCCAGAGCTTGAAATAATTGTCGATCACTTCCAGAAACCACTGACGTCTTTTCGAATCCTTGAAAGCGGGCGCCAATGTCCGCAATTGTAATTGCAGTAACGCTTCGTCGCCCAACAGACTGTCCAGTTGCTTGAGCAACGCGGTGTCGCCATGCAACTTTAGTAAACTGGCGTAAGTGAAGATATAATATTGTACTCGAAGACGTTGCACGGCCCATGTCTCCACGCTACGATTGCCGCTCGCTGACTGTATGGAACCCATATGTTCCGCGTACCACGGTGAAAAGTAATTACTTAGCTCGAGAGTCGACAGCTCCGAGACTCCCCGTGTCTTCAGTCGCTCCTTTATTCGGGAGTATACCTGAGGAGTGTACACGAATACCTGAAAAAAAATAAAAAAATAAAAAAAATATTTCGAATATTTCATCATGCGATTATCAAACGACGTCCCGTCAGCATATTTGGGGCAACGAGATGTTCGCCGAGATCGCTATGCCCAATTAACGAAGAGCAGAGATTGGGACCTCTAGATTGCGGCATCGTATATTTCAAGCAGAAAGTTACGTGATTTCACTTTTACTGACATTGGCGCGGTGATGTAAACTACTAGTAAGAACTAGGCTTGGTATAATTAGGCGTTTCTGTGCAGTTGATACATAAATGAAACTAAAGAGACATCTAATCGAGGGAGTGCACGATAAATGAGCTTTGTTTCACTTTTATTTTAACGAGACTACATTCTTTTCACGGTAAGCCGATTATGATTACGGCGATCAACGGACCGCATAATTAAGGTGGATGCGCCGATGCAAAGAAACGAATTTCATGCCTATTTTTATTATCGTTGCGACATTGAATCAGTTGATTGCAATTTTATATAAGTGCGCATGCATAACGTGCAGTACAATTTTTTTTTCTTTCAGAAAAAGTATCTATTACTTTAGTCATGCAAATATTCGTTGGTCTTATTTTCTCTTTTTGTTAGAATAAGTTCCATCAATTCCATGTTTCGAATTATTTTTATGGAATTACTTCAATCTTTATCATTTAGCAAAATACTAATGCGCTTCACTTTTACAATCTGACTGTTAAATTAAAATGACAAATCGCTTACTTGATAAAGCGAATTTCCCGTGATATAGGAAGCGATGTAATGGGAACCGAAGTTCCTGATGAACCGCACTACACTCGCGGTATCGCCGACCGTGACGTTCTCGGTTTGCCGCAACACGGAGTCATCGAGGACGAGAGTCTCGGCGGTGCCGGCGAGTCGCTGATTATCACGGAATCTGGCGACACGCACTAGAACGTAACAGTGGTCGCCCGTGATGAAGGACGAGTTTATGCCGAGGTGCCTGGCTATGGCCGTCTTCGACCAGCTACCAGTGAAGGCACGCCACGGTCTCTCGAGCTTCTCGAAAGTGAAGTCGCGGAAATAGGCTTGTAGAAGCTGTCTGCAAATATAAATTGCGAATATAGAGAAATCACATCATTGAGTCATTTATTATTCTCGAGAGTGCCGTCTTCTTCCAAGTTTCTACTCGGAATTAACAGATAATAATTAAATAACTAAATAATATTTTTTTATCAAACCTGTATTTAGCTACATCGCGATAACAGGCATCATGAAAATTTTAAAATCGTTTTCTGATTTCGATGATTAGTCATTCACGTGAATCACATGAATTCTATCAATTTGGTCTCCTATTTCATTTCTTTATAGAGACATTGCGTGTGCGATATCACGTGCCTGATATTGTCGCAAAACTCCATGTGGAAGTCGCCGTCGAAGATGGCAGTGCTGGTTTTGCCTGCATGCTGTTGCTTGGGCGGTAACGGCGTGGAATTCTTAAAAACGTCGAGGGTGGGCTCGCGGAATATCCAGGTCTCCGTGTCGTTACGCGGCACCACTCGCATGCTGATGCTCAGATAGCCGTAACGACTGAAGACGTTCACGGCGCCACCGAGTCGCGGACGCTGCGACCTGATAACGCGAGACCTGATAACGCGAGCGCCGATCAGCAATGCGAGCATCGCTGCTAGGAGGAAAAGCCGCGTGAGTGACCACATCTCTGGGCGGCTACCAGGATCAGTGATACCTGAAACGCAGTTCGAATCGACACGAAATTTATCAAGTTATGAGCGAATGGTGAATGAATTACAAAGCACATTAATCTTCTAAGATACTTAAAATGTCACAAGCTTGATGTAATCCTCCAGATCTGAAAAATGAATGAATGCTTCCTATCCAGGAAGCATAAAATCATCATGTTTATTACAACAATATTCTGTAACATGTTACGTTTTCAAGTATGTCGTATTTAACGCTATACAATGTTTTGACCATAACTTGGAAATAATGTTTTTTCAAACATTTTAACAATGTTTTGGAAAAAAGTCATGTGTTAAATAATCTTTTTAAACTGTTTACACAGAATCTTAATAGATTAAAAAAATACGCATGAAATGAACATTACCAAATGTTACTTTAATCCCAGTCGACATAATTTGTAACTGTATAATTTGGGAATAATACTTTATATAACAAACATTGATATTTATATCATAAACATTGGAACTACATCGAGATTGCACAAAAACGTAATTAATTATAATAAAATGATATAAATGTACCATCATCATTACTTTTGAAACGAGGCAAAATTATAACTGCAACATTGCTGCAACTTTCACGTTACATAAAATGTGATATTGAAACTTATAGCTATTATATAGTGAACACATTGTGTCGGCTGGAATGGTTCTTGCTTACTAAGCTTCGGAGTTGGTAAAAATCATGTTTTAAATATGTTTTAATACATAATAAATTTCAAAATTATGTTGTAAACATGTTTTAAATACATATTACATTTCAAAATGATGTTTTAAACACACATTACATTATATTACGTGCTCAAAACACGTTTAAAATTTGATTTTTACTAACCCTGCTGAGCTCACACTAAACAAACTTTTTGTCCATAAATAAAAACTTGCGACGATTGCCACTATATTACTTCACCACGCCGTGGATGCCAGGGAAATATCTCTCTCGTCCCATTCAATTTTGCAACGCGAAACAATGTTCGCATCTTGCGAACGTTGAGATACTGAGAAGCCTATTTCGATTCGCGTGAGGAAACGGCAGATCGTCGTTGCAAGTACCGGTCGCAAGTGCACATCTCGATGCACCAAGTCGTCGTTACCGCGTTGTAGCGTACTGTATCTCGTTATGTGGGTCTAGGTGTGCACCGTCGAGGTGCTTGCACGAGCAAAGCCAGCGGCCTTCATCCCCACTTGCATAGCTCGTACCGGACGAGCACCTTGGTCTACCGGTGTTCCGAACCCCCTCTCTCTCTCCCCACGTGCACCTTGATTCGATAATTCATTCCTTGCCGATGAGGAAGGCGAGCGCACATCTTCTTCCAGACAGCCGACAGCGAGTGGGCGACCGACCGGCTGTCCCGCATCCGTCTCGCTTTGTCGCGCCTCGATACGGAGGAGGACACCTTGCACGGACATTATAATGACGCAGACGATTGTCATGATTATTCAAGCTGCTTTGACGTTAGTTAACTCGAATTGCGCTTTTGGTACGAGCAGAGAAATGAGGGATCGAGAGAACAGCTGTACCACGACGTCTTGCGGATATGTTAAGATGATATTTATCATAACTGAGAGACATTGACGTTCATTTCTGACGATTGGAATTTGAATGAGGAGCATTGTTTACTCCGCTATTTGAATTTGAATGGTGGGCGCAGTTACAAGTGTTTCATGAATGTAACTTCTCCTAGTTACTCCTCGAGGAATGTAAAAACGTGCTGACGGTAATAATTAGCAACGGCATTGCGAATCACTTTCAATTTTGCAAGATCGTACTTTTACCCGCTGAATCTCAGCCTTCTTGAATGCAATTTGGCGGATCTTTGAGGTGCGTGAAACAGAGAAAGTTGCATTTTCAGAGAATCATTTTTAGTCGCTATACAGTATCGTACATTGAAGCACACACGAGTCATCCCTCGTTACATAAATAAGGAGTTTGACATAATGGAGTTTTAGAAAATGTCGTGAATTATATCACTGTTCTTTCTTCAGTTTTTCACGGTTTTCGTAGAAGAGGTACAAAAGTCACGTAAATAATTCATAAAGTACCGACGCTTCGATGTACCGACACCACGATTCCGCAACCGCGTCTTTTTTTCGCGAAGACAGGGCAATATATTACAATTATAAGGAGATCTTTTCATTACACCAGACGAAAGGGTAAGAGACCGTTAGAGCGGACGAGCAATTTTCTCCTCTGCGCCTCTCTCATGAGTGACGATTAATCCACGTCACATATATATATGTTTTCACTCAATTAAACGTGTCCGCCCGTATGTAACGTATCAGACGCATCGATGCGTACGCGCTACGCACGCACTTCGCCTTCTCTGTCACCAGAATCGGCGAAGGTCCGAGGTGCAAGTCCGAGTGAAAGTGAAATTTAACTGCCACCTCTCTCCCTCTCTCGTGTGTGCAGGCGCAAATAAAAAAGAGGCATGTAAAATTATGACGGACGCATGATGTACCTGCGTGCAGAGGTCATTAAAACGACGTTAAAAGCGGAGTGTATGCGGAAATACGCGTACGTCGGCGTACCGCGTGATGCAGCATCGATGTTCAACGAAATGGAAGAAGAGAATGATGCGGTTCAATAGGAGCGTAACTCGCTTTGGAAATTCCATCAAGGATGGCCGGAATTCGAGACGGAACTCTTGCTTTGCCGCAGGGGGGGGGGGTACGCCGCGATGAGCGAGCGTAGTAATTAAGTTTTCTGTCGTCCAATCGAAGAGATGAAATTACCCGGCTTCGCAAAGGGGAAAGGATCCGATTAGGTTTGGCGAGAACAACGAAGTCAGCTCGACCCGTTCTTTCTTATTTATCAAACAATCATTTAAGGTACCACCAGTTCGAGCATTTTTCTCCACGGGCAGCGAAGGGAAAGCACGCGATATTTCCATTTCTCGCTATGAATAACGTATTTATAAATAATTTACTCGCGATGAGAATTATTCAACCTTTCTGACAACGCGTCTCATTTATAGATACCTATCTGAATAATGCATTCGTAACGGACCGTGAAACTCGGTGCAGTAGATATAATACACTACTCAAAAGAAAATAGGGAACACTTTCCAGACACCAAAAATTAGGCTATTTTCAAATGACTGTAACTCGGTGAAAAATCATCGTAGATAAAAAATAAAAAAAGCATTTTGAAGCTTGAAGATCCAACTTTAACGCTCTATCAGCAGATTTTCAAAATTCTTTTAACTTCCTTGTCTTATGCAGTAAAAAAGCACACCCTGTTTTGTTCCTTAAAATTTCGTATTTTTGACACTTTGCAGTTCGACCAACAAATTTTTTTCGAACAATTCAAGTAAAGCTTCATAAACTACAACATTTTGCCTACAAAATGCTTTTTTTAAAATTTCTCTACGATTTTTTTGACCGAGTTACGCTACTTTGAAGCTAAACCTGCATTTTTTACAAATGATATCCGTACTCCGTGAAAAATCATCGTAGACAAAAAATCAAAAAACCATTTTAAAGCTCGAAGTTCCAGCTTTAACATGCTGTTAATGGTTTTCAAAAATTTTCTCAATTTCTTAGTACTATGCCCCAAAAAAGATACACTGTTTTTTCCTTAAAATAACGTATTTTTAACAGCCTGTAGCTCAATAAAAAAATTTTTCTCGACAAATCCAATGCAAGTGCCATAAAGTATGACATTTTCTCTACAAAATGCTTTTTTTAAAGTTTTCTCTACGATTTTTTTTGACCGAGTTACAAGACTTTGAAGATATACATTTTTTACAGTACATTTTTCCGAAAAATGACGTCTACCGCCGACATTAGCATTACCCAATGTGCACCACGTGGAGGTTGTCGGTCGGATTTTTGCACATCGTGTGTGTGTGTGTGTGAGTGTGTGTGTGTGTGTGTGTGTGTGTGTGTGTGTGTGTGTGTGTGTGTGTATGTATGTATCACAGCAGAGATAAGGACCCCGCAGTTCGTCACTTCTGCAGTATTTAATGACTCCAAACCCTCTCTGCTGTGTGTGTATGCGCTCGCGCGCATGAGAGTTCAATAGTGTGTATTTCCTCCTCTCTGATCAATTACTGCTTGCAAGCGTTCTCGCATATTTATACATCTTGCAATACGATCTTGCGGAATGTTGTGCCAAATTTCCGTTAAAATTTCTCCCAATTCTTCTAAATTTCGCGGCTGTTCCTCGCGACGCCTTAATCGTCGTTCCATTTCATCCCAAATATGCTCGATTGGATTTAAGTCCGGGCTATTGGCGGAATGATTTAACAGTCTAATTGCGTGTCGTTGAAAAAAACGTCGCGTTATATTCGCCGTATGAGGTCGAGCGTTGTCCTGCATAAAAATAAAGTTCCGACAGGTTCGATTTAATAGCAAAACGTGTGGTCGTAGAATATCGTTGATATAACGAACACCCGTCATTGCCGGAGGTGGCAGGATCACTAGATCACTTCGTCTTGTAAGTGATATACACCCCCACACCATCACGGAACCGCCGTTGTAGGATCGTATTGGCATAACGCAACGTCGATCATAGCGTTCATTTCGTCGATGCCAAGTACGTATACGAGCATCATTGCCATAAAGGCAAAAACATGATTCGTCGGAGAAATATACATTTCTCCAATCCTGTGAACTGTAAACATATAGTCGTCTTAGTCTAAAAAAAATCTCTTTTTAGACAAAGATGACCATATGTAAACATTGCATGCTCAATACAATAAAATTTTGTTTAGTACACCGGCGATACTCGCAGTGTGATAAGCGACACGGAATTTTCAAAATGCCGCGTAGACATTTATCGGCCGTAGAAGTTGCACGCATAATTGCGCTTTTGCAACAAGGTTTTAGTATGCGTTATGTGGCGCAAGATATTGGTGCATCTATGTCCGTAGTGAGTAGAGCTTGGTTACGATATCATGACACGGGAAATTACACGAGACGTGAAGGTAGTGGTCGTTCTCGATTAACGACAAATAGACAAGATCGAGCCATTGTTCGTTATGCATTAGAAAGACGAATAATTACCGCAAGAAACATTCGTAATGACATTCATTTGCGCCATGTGTGCGAACAAACAATTCGCAACCGTTTGGGAGAAGCCGGTCTTCGTTCTCGTGTTCGTGCACAAGTACTAAGACTCACACTCGTACATCACCAAGTACGTTATCAATTTGCGCGCGATCACATAAATTGGACCGCTAGGGATTGGAGAAATGTATATTTCTCCGACGAATCACGTTTTTGCCTTTATGGCAATGATGCTCGTATACGTACTTGGCGTCGACGAAATGAACGCTATGATCGACGTTGCGTTATGCCAATACGATCCTACAACGGCGGTTCCGTGATGGTGTGGGGGTGTATATCACTTACAAGACGAAGTGATCTAGTGATCCTGCCACTTCCGGCAATGACGGGTGTTCGTTATATCAACGATATTCTACGACCACACGTTTTGCTATTAAATCGAACCTGTCGGAACTTTATTTTTATGCAGGACAACGCTCGACCTCATACGGCGAATATAACGCGACGTTTTTTTCAACGACACGCAATTAGACTGTTAAATCATCCCGCCAATAGCCCGGACTTAAATCCAATCGAGCATATTTGGGATGAAATGGAACGACGATTAAGGCGTCGCGAGGAACAGCCGCGAAATTTAGAAGAATTGGGAGAAATTTTAACGGAAATTTGGCACAACATTCCGCAAGATCGTATTGCAAGATGTATAAATATGCGAGAATGCTTGCAAGCAGTAATTGATCGGAGAGGAGGAAATACACAGTATTGAACTCTCATGCGCGCGAGCGCATACACACACAGCAGAGAGGGTTTGGAGTCATTAAATACTGCAGAAGTGACGAACTGCGGGGTCCTTATCTCTGCTGTGATACATACATACACACACACACACACACACACACACACACACACACACACACACACACACACACACACACACACAAACTCACACACACACACACACGATGTGCAAAAATCCGACCGACAACCTCCACGTGGTGCACATTGGGTAATGCTAATGTCGGCGGTAGACGTCATTTTTCGGAAAAATGTACTGTAAAAAATGTATATCTTCAAAGTCTTGTAACTCGGTCAAAAAAAATCGTAGAGAAAACTTTAAAAAAAGCATTTTGTAGAGAAAATGTCATACTTTATGGCACTTGCATTGGATTTGTCGAGAAAAATTTTTTTATTGAGCTACAGGCTGTTAAAAATACGTTATTTTAAGGAAAAAACAGTGTATCTTTTCTGGGGCATAGTACTAAGAAATTGAGAAAATTTTTGAAAACCATTAACAGCATGTTAAAGCTGGAACTTCGAGCTTTAAAATGGTTTTTTGATTTTTTGTCTACGATGATTTTTCACGGAGTACGGATATCATTTGTAAAAAATGCAGGTTTAGCTTCAAAGTAGCGTAACTCGGTCAAAAAAAATCGTAGAGAAATTTTAAAAAAAGCATTTTGTAGGCAAAATGTTGTAGTTTATGAAGCTTTACTTGAATTGTTCGAAAAAAATTTGTTGGTCGAACTGCAAAGTGTCAAAAATACGAAATTTTAAGGAACAAAACAGGGTGTGCTTTTTTACTGCATAAGACAAGGAAGTTAAAAGAATTTTGAAAATCTGCTGATAGAGCGTTAAAGTTGGATCTTCAAGCTTCAAAATGCTTTTTTTATTTTTTATCTACGACGATTTTTCACCGAGTTACAGTCATTTGAAAATAGCCTAATTTTTGGTGTCTGGAAAGTGTTCCCTATTTTCTTTTGAGTAGTGTAGATGATCGCGATAGAAATTAATTTAACGTTTAATGAAGCCTCGTTCGTGAGAGTGGATAATAATTAAATCGTCCATCGGTAATAATTAACGGAGTACCGGAAAGTTAAATGACGTTTATCGTGCGTTACACGAGCACACGCAATCGGACGCGCATTGCATCGACGTTTAACTGGCATAACGAGTGCGCGATAGCCCGATTGAACTGTCGCGATTTTTATCTCTCAAACGACGCGTATACACGCCCCAATTCGTCTTCCTCATTGTTACCAGGAATTGAACCGGCAGCAACGTTTTGCACAATGCCGCACTCGGCAAATCGATTTAAATTAATTCCCAAGCGGGTCGCATTTCCGCGCGCCTTTTGTTCGCTTTACGGTTTGCGCGGCGACTACTCTTAATCCGCGGACTCTGGGGTAAACTTTGACATTCCTGTATATACGCTCCCCTGTCTTCTTTGCCCCAGTGGCCTTTGCAGCCTATGAGAATATCACGAAGCGATTAGCACGATGTTATAATTATGCAACAGCTCGGTCGACTTTTATTTTCGCGCGTAGAATAGCTTCGCGGGTACGCGGTGAGATTAATTGCTTCATTAATTTTATGAGACGCTCGGCGAACATTCTTTTTATTTCAAAGCATTTCTTGATTCTGATGTATTAGTACGGTGCGCTAATAAATTGTTTCGTTGCATGTTGACAGGTAGATATTGAATACGTTGCGTTCTCACTTAAAATAACCGAGAGTAAGTCTCGGGCTATGTGAGGTCTAAGTCATAGTACTCGATATATTAGCCGTCAGCTTAGGCCACGCCACTTTTTTTCATAACTGCGTTCTGTATGACTAAACCCCACTGGGTCAAAGCAGTGAAGGTAAGCCACACATACAAGTTATTTAGCACACACGTTTCGTTCTAATATTGAAGCGACGCGATAACAATGTGGTGAATGTGAAATTTATTATCGCTGTGTCTGCGCGCTGTTTCCGCGGCGATAGACATAATTTTCGTCTCGACGAAACTCTTAAACGAGGCATCGCGCCGCTTTGGCCCGACGATACGTACGAATCGCCGCCCAGTAATTCGCGCGTAATAGGAAGTCGTTTATCGATTTATCTCAAAAGAAAGATCGCTCCATATACCCAGATTCGAAGCTGTTAGCTGCGAACGAAAGTACCCATACATATTCATGAGATTACGACAAGAGCGTCGAGATGGAGAACGTCTCGATTGTTTCGCTTACTATCGCTTCGCCCGTCGATGATTGCGTCAAAGACGCCGGTTTTTCAAGACTGATCAATCTCAACAATAGAAGCTGTTCGTGTTTTCTGCCTGCATAACGAGATATTCTATAATATCGCTTTATCCGTGATTGTAATCTACTTATAAATAATTGAGTGAAAAATTATTTTTTAGACTTGTTTGGTTTTGTAGGAAACCATTCAATTATTTATAAGTAGATTACAATCGCAGATAAAGCGATATTATAGAATAAAAAAAAAATTTCTTATCTTCAAATCATTTATTGTGTAAATATGATACCTTTTCTCTACATACGCGAGAACAAAGTTATAGGCTTTGATTAATATTTCCGGAACTATTTAAAAAAGAAAAATAAATATTTTTGAACTCTTTTGGTTTTTACAAAAATTTTATATTTATCAATATAAAATCAATATTTTCTGCTTATATTTTCGTTTTCTGTTCTTACCGGAACCAAATTATTCGCGATGTCAGATTAATGGTAGAGAATTCGTCAAGTCAGATATTTTTTAAAAGGCGGACTCGTTTGGTAGAATACCCTTCAATTATTTTGATGCAAAGTACACATAAACGCAATTTGTATTTTAGCAACTTATTATATTATATTTATTTTTCTATACTTGTTTCCGACAAGTATACGAGCGCGTTAAGCGTACTTCATTAAAGTTATTTATAGTATTACGTTTAGAAATCGCACACGTGCTAGTATTATAAACCTTTAACTAATGCACTTAAATGTGAAAAAGGCCGTGGCAATAGCGAGACATTGAGAAAAGCCAAGTCACCAAATTAGTAAAACGGAAGGAACGAGTTCCGCTTTCGCCGTTGCTTTCGAGCGTGCGAGAGTGGTTTTCCAAGTTGCGTGATTAGGATTTTACGAACATTCCTGCCGTAAAACGTGACATTGACGTCGCGTTCTTACTTTCAATTCAAGATCATTTTGTGTCTAATGCATTAATCTGTAAATTCCAAGCGATAGTCGCAAATGATAGCCGGCGACGTAACATTATTTTTTTATACGACACGATAATTATTTATTCAGTGCTTACACGTAAGACATCAAAATAACAGATTTTAAACTTTCGCAGTGACCAACACTTATCGAGTGTAAGATAGAAAGTTACGTGAAATTTTACATTCTTCAATGCGTTTCTGTATGCCTGATTACTGGTGCATCAAACGATGAATAAAATTGTGTAATATGTACGCATGAGCATTTGCGAGATATTAGATGGATAATGATCTATATGTATCTCTTAAAAAATTGAGCAAATTTTCAGCGTAATTTCTAAAAAAAAAAAATTATTATTTGAAATAGAACGAATAAAAAATCAAAAGACATTGAATAAATAAAACTGATAATTGCAACGCAAAAATATCATTATGAAACTATTTAAAAAAGAACTTGGCACAACGTCGCGTTATAAGATTCACATTAAGATATAAAAAAATTTTAATTTATCTATGAATAATAAATTAAGCTGATGTTATCAGTTTAATTTCTGTTGAATCATTTCCTGATTCCCAATCTATGAGCAAAGAGTATTTTTTAATGCTTGTTATCTACCTGCGCATGTCCATACATATATATGTACATCTAATTGCATTTACTACTGACGGCCAAGAGAGTAGCAAATAGACGTTGCATTAACATTACAAATAGGAAAGATAAATTCAGCCGTAATATAAGGAGGTTATATAAACTTTGCAAGGAATAAAACATACTGTAAAGATTTTTTTCTGCTGCGGTACCTTATTTAGAAATTGGTAAAACTTGAAACGCAATCTAAAAGGTCCGAAATTGTCAGTTAACTGGAAGGTCCACTTGCCTCAACTTTCTAGCATTTCTATTACGATCATATCGAATTGACGTAAAAGAAAAAAAAATCTCGAAGAATAATAATTGAACGTATGGCCGGTTGCGATTCACTTGTTGCGGTGATATACGGCGGCCAATGGAGAAGAATTATTTAAGTAGCCTCGCGGGCACAACTATTGAAAGGGACGTATTGCGTCGTCCCATTAGACGCAGGAAACGCGATCACAGAGAGTCGGATGATCCAAACAACCGCTTTAGATCTAATTGAGGTAGGTTTAGCTAAGAAGACTAACCAGCCGCGGCGATGGAAAATTTCGATCGCCTCGAAATTTTCCACCGCCGTAGACGATTAGTCTTCTTAGTTAGGCAACAATCGTCGAGAAAAATTGATTGTACAACTCGGTATTCGAATTTAATTTTGTGCTACTGTCATGGAAAAAATATAGTGCTAGTTAGGGAGAACTGCAAGTGCACCGAAATAGGTGTACGTTTCACTCGTTAGCGAAACCAGTTTTATGTTGTTTTGAAGTAGAAACAATATTTTCAAGTAAAATACTAACGAGATCGAAATACACGTGCTTGCGAAGTACAAGCGGACAAAAGCAAATTCTTCTCTCTCTCTCTCTCTCTCTCTCTCTCTGCTAAATAAATAATTCAAGAAAGTTCCCGTTTATAGCTTCAATTTGTGATCTTGTAAAAGCTGTGTTGCAATTCGTAAATTGACATAAAATACTAAAATAACCAATACATTATTTTATTTTAATCCTAATATACTACTGTAGGTGAATTTTTACCAGGTGCTAATTTAGTACAGTTTTTATTATGTTATTAAAATATTGATAGTTAAAAATAATATTTAATAACATTTAGCTACATTAAAATAATGTTAATTATTTTAACATCTTACAACCTATAAAGTAAGAAAAATCTAAAAAAATGTTTTAAATTATACAAAAAAATTTTTAATTATATAAGTGAATTTTTATCTAAAGTATAGTATTAAGTATGTCAGAAAAATATGAGTAGTTAGATATTTTTTTGTATTGTGTAGATATGTTTAAATGTTCTCATATATTATTTTTAAGATATGAATTTTTACTTCCTTGGCTAATTGAACGATGGAATATATTTGAAGGTTTATCAAGCAGGATATAATCTTTTTAGCAGAATTATTTATTCACTACAAAATACGAGCGGAACTTTTAATGTAGACACTGAACTACGTAAATCATTCTATTTAAGACAAAATTTATGTGATCTCGATATGCAATACATATGCATGGAAAGTGAAAGACTGCAATACCTCATCAACGTGTTAATTTATAGCACGTGCATCTCTCATATTATTGGGTAATTCAGCTGTTTTATATATACGTTCGGTATATCATATTTCGCATGCCATGTCGTCGCCAAGCCTGTTAAGTATGTACAATTTGCACAGGAACGTGGCTTGAAAATGTGTATCGTCATCAATAATCTGAATTCGCCTGAAGATCGTAATTTCAAATTGCTCGTGACATTTTTCAGCCATTTGTCATCAAGCGTTTATTAACATAGATAATTCAAATTTATTTTCCGATTTTACATTCAACAATAAAATTCAAATTGCAATTTTGTGTATCTTTTACAATAATAGATTAAGTGCAAAAAAAATCCAAATACATTCAGAGATCGTATTAAAATATTTAAAGGATTAAAAACAAGGAAGAAGATAAAATTTTTAAAAGATCTTATTCTGAAAAGATAAAAAGTGTGGTCGACTTACCCTACCGGATCACACAACTTTATTCCATTTCCGTTGATTGGCTTTCCCCTCCGTACGACAAAGCCTCCCTCCCCGTTACGCTAATTGTTATGGGTCACTGACTGTACGCTTGTTACAAGACACTAGAAGATAACTCGGCTTTCCAACGTTGCCGCTCTAATCAACTGTGCACTTGTTGCACTATACTTTTCCGTTTCAATTAATTTCAATTTCTCACGTATACTTTTTTCAATCGTGAAATATCGTTTCATATGTTGTAAACTAAAACTGAACTTAAAAATTTTCTAAGATTATTTTCCATCTGCACTTCTCCAGAAACAGATATGACGTAATCAGAATTTGACGCAACGATAGTTTGTGTATGATAATACGCGGATACACAGCAATTTGTCGATATCTTGCTCTCTTATCGAGCAAGTTACAGTTAAGACTGCATTTGCAGTGTAACTTCAATTTAATAAAAAAATGCACCGATTCTTCGCCGTCGCGCGATATCGCTAAATATATTTTTCCGCACGCGGCAGCAATATTCGTAAAAACAATTTAACTGTCGCGGCTGATTTCGTAATCTGCAGCTCATTTGGATGTGGATATTCACACATATTTCTAGGAAGACAGATTGAATTAAATTGCGTTTCTGATTATTGTTACTTCTAGAAAAAATATTACAGCTATATCATAAATCTTTATTGACGTAGTTTCTACTAGTACAATCACATTTGCATTAATGAAAAATATTTTTCCTAACAGCCGGATAATGAAAAACAGTATTGAAAATAATAACGGCACGTCGTACTTAAAGATGTATGTGCCACATCTCAAAGTGTTATTGCAAATTTAAAATTTTTATATATTGATCTGTTATTATGTTTGAGTATCTGCGTAAAATTTGACCATAATCTTTTATTGGTTTAAAAATTATGTATTTTTTTATTTGCTCTTGCTCGTGTAAAATCATTTTGTAGTATTTATCTGTAAATTTAATGAAGAATTAGCATTGCAAATAAAATCAAATTTTTTTATACATACCAATAAAATTTTAATAAATATGGTACACAATTTTAATAAATTGGTACAAAAATTTACTTGAATCCACCAACTCGTTTAAAAGTTACTTATCTAAAACTATAAAATAGGATTATTTTCTCTGCATAAAACATTATAAATTTTTTTTTGCAGATGGTTTCGGGACCAAAATTTTATCCGCGACCAAAACTTTTGCTATTTGCAATTTGCAGTTTCTAACTTTTGATAACTTTTAGTTGATATTGCAGAGCAAAAAAATTCTTAATTACACACCATTGGAATAATACACCGAATATAAGTAGAAAATCCAGATAGACAGTTATTTGGATATGTGATAGTGCAACGTGATAAACTGGTTTAACTTGTATTTTACCAGCGTTAAAAAACACGATGTCACGAAAGCAATAATATTTTAATTTCAATTAAAAAGAATTATTGGCTGACAAATCTTTTTTACGACTGAAAAACAGTACAATTTCCAGAGAGATATCAAAAATTGCCTCGCCACGAAAAACGTTAGCGATATCGTGTTGTTATTGTATCGTTGATACATATTGCGCAATGTAATCTGCATTGAATTGCGGATGCGGTCGATTACACGGACAATCTGACTTTTGAGCGAGTTAGCCCTCCGACAAGCGCTTAGCCTTCCTTTTCGCGTAAAACCTATTTCGTATGCGTCGCGATCGAGGTCATTCACTCGACTGACGCACGAATGTAAATTAATCTCGTTGTCGCGTACAGTTCTGCAAAGCAAGAGTTTATTTTTAAAAGTGTATTGAGAGATATAACACGAAATGGTTTCACCAATCTTGGGAAAAAAAAATATCAGCGGTCTCGCTTTTAAACAAGATTTAAAAATATTTAATGGAAATATTTTTTAAAATGTGATTATATTTTTGTTAATAATTTCTGATATTATGATTCACTGGGAACAACAGAATAGAGAATATGAGAATAAGTAAAAAAAAAGCGGTACATTAAATACTTGAAATGTTTTATAAATAGCTTATTTAAAAAAAATTTTATGGTATCAAAATTATTCGTGAGAAGACAGAACATAAAGCTGAACAGATATTTTAATCCCAAAAATTCTTATGCAGAATATACGTCGTTAAAGGACTTAGCAAAGGCTTTCTTCCGTTCAACCTGCATTCCCTTTGTCTTGCCAAACGGGTAGAACCAGATTTTTGCGAAATTGCGCGATCAAGGGTTGCTCTTTTTCGCCGCAAAGTGTTATTACCCCATTGGATGTACGAAAAAGTCTTTCTTTTATATTTGCGAGATTCCTCCTGACATTTGCATAGGTATGTTAAATGCGAGGCCTGTTTGCACTTAGATAAAGTGCTATTTATATATATATATATAAAGAGATTCCTCCTGACATTTGCATAGGTATGTTAAATGCGAGGCCTGTTTGCACTTAGATAAAGTGCTATTTATATATATATATATAAAGAGCATTATGTTCCCGCAGATTATATTTTATATATATTTAAAATAGTCGTGCAGGATATGCAGAACCTGAACTAGAAAATTTCATTTAATTTAAAATTCAATATACAATACTTAATTTTATGCAACTGTATTCGCTCTTTGAATGTAGGATTCGAATAACAAATCATAATAAATCCTATCTACCAATAGAACATGGCAGCTTCCCGTGTATCAAAAAATATGAAAATATATAAATAGTTATTTTTCAAACATGTGATATTTCAATTATTACGTCAAAGCGATTCATATATTTAATCATATTTTTTATACATTTGCTATATTATCCGCACTATTATTATCTCCTTGTTTTGTTGTCAGTACAGTTTTAAGTGCTATTTCAGTTTAGGTGGAAAATTAGGTGATAGTTGTAGAGCAACTAACCTGTTCAACTTTTCCACCTAAACTGAAGTAGCACTTTTACATTTTCTTACGTATACAAGCATTTCTACGAATCGATCTATACTCTTTTTTTTCAACAAAATTATCTATTCTCTTTTATTACACCTTTTAAAATACAATATATTTCAAAATTTGTAAATTAATTTAACCCAAAATTAAGCAAACGATAAAAATAAATGTTGTAGAATATTTATATTTTTTTAATTTTTATCCAAGTAACAATGTTTCAATATTTTTCTGTTCCTTATTTCTTTTTATTTTCTTTAATCATGTCCCTCATTCATATAGGTGTTCATTCTCTATTAGATAATATAACGTCCGCGACATTATAGCAGATTATAAGTGCTTCTCTAAGAATTCTTCTGTCTATTATTAACTTGGATGAAGAATATCACGATTTTATGGCGCGCCAAGGTATCATATACCTTACATAGAATTCCTCGTGACATTTACACCAGAAGCGGCGACTGCAACTTCGCGTAGCAATGCTCTACCAGCCGGTGGAATGCATCTTCTCAAGCTGTTCGTTCTGGTTATAATACGAAGAAACTCTATGTAGCAAGAGAGAGCCGTTCACGAAGATTTCGTCGATAGTCACGTTTTTGTCGAGAATAAGATGGGCACGTATTGTGGAAGTTTTCAGAATAGAGTCCAACATGAATTATTCAATGATTTCCTAGATTTTTATTGTACCTTTTGATAAAGTCATAATACGTGTCATGATTTAATAAAAAATATTTAATCTTCAAAAAGAGAGAAAACAAAAATTACTGAATTTTAATAAACGTTTTAATAAACATGTTTGAATATTTGCAATGAATTTATTTACTAAATGTAAATAAATATTTGTTTAATACAAGTATCATTAATATAATTTAATTATTATTTCTTTATTGAATAAATATTTATGTACCGTAAGTAAATATTTCATTGCAAGTATTAAAATAAATTTTTTTGTCAGTGTAGAATACATAAAAACGGTTGACACGTTAACGAGTTATTGAAAGAAGAATATTTTTGTGGTAATCTCATGCAATTGCGTCCAGTGTTGCCAATTTGGCGAATTTCTTTTTTAAACCCTTTCTAAAGTATTTTTTCTTCTATTAGGGATTCTTATTAGGGGCATAAAAAATTTACGAGATTTTTTATATTTTCTTTTCATCTAAAATAAAATCCTGTAAACTTTTAACGCTCCTAAAAATCTCTAATAAAAGCAAGAAACTCCAATTTGATTATAAGAGAATATTCGCCAGTGACAACATTGATCTCCTCACGCTCGTAAATTTTTTAAACTATCACAGGTAGTGTACGGATAAATTTCTTCTTTAGCATGAAACTCGTGGACGAAAGTATTTTTAGACATTAACTTTAAGCCACGAGGAACAATTCTTCAGCTCGATCACGATTCGCCCATCCGTGATCGTTGACGATGCAGAATACGAAGCATTCGGGCATGAACCGACAAATTCTCTCGATGTGGCAAGTCTCACCATTACGCCTAAATCGAAATTCTGCTGTCATGGCGAAAGAAACGCTGCGGTTTGACGTTTTGATACGATATACGATACACGATATATTGACAGAAAATCGAATAGTTTTGACGGAAAGAGTGACGACTCGCATTTCTCAGGGAAGCTCGATTTCACGTACTTCCGCGCACGTCGATTTTAATTCTTATCAAAATTGTAAATCGTTCCAACCCGTCGCATCATGTTAAAGTTCACTATCATACGAGTGACAAGTTGTTAATGGAATATAATTAATGATCGATATGAGTCGTGTATTACAAGCATGTCGAAGTCAATATGCTCAATTTATGCTTGAGGTTATTTCGACTTCACGAGACTCTGTAATACAGTCGTGCAATACATTGATAAGAAAAAAAAAGTACGGTAATAAAAACCACAGTAATTCCTTTTCAAGCGAACTTTAAAAACTGATCCGAGATATATTTAGACATTTTTATTTCCGTCTTCGTCGCGGTTTCCATCTTGAGCAACTCGCAAATATAAACGTCATAAGTATGATTATCGTGTTCATTAATATTTCGTTATCTCGGTCAACCAGTGTCAAAAATTGTAACGCACACGCTCGTAGCGTGCAGACTTAAGCATCGTGACAATATTCGCGTTATCCCCCGTTGCGTTCGTGATTAATGAAAAAGATATACAACCTGCAACTTGATTTGTGATTTCCTGGTGGACAGTAGGTAGCGTGTTTGCCGCGATAGGTGCTGACCATTTTGCGTTTCCCATTGCAGCGGCATTGCACATTACCGTTGCGCTAACATTTACATAATAGCAGAATAACGTGTGACCATTGATGCCGTGCATATGCGATAGCGCTCATGGCCCTAGCGAGGCGTAAAACAAACTTTTTTTATTCTTCTCAGAGCGTTTGATGGAATCTCGCAGCTTAATCATAATTTCCATGCGTCGGATGTCACGTTGCGTAAAAACAAACGTATTTATTTCCTTGACGGGTCTTTTTCATACTTTTAATGTAATCGGCGACTCGTATGCCTTGACGGCTGCTAACGATGCGGAGGAATCGCGTGTCCAGTACTTACGGAATAATTAAAATAATGATAACGTCTCCGAACATAGAGACGAAGGCGAGCCGCGCGCTAAGGTTAGCGAAATAAATATAATCTACGAATGATCTGCTTCAATAGCTCGAAAGTGCACGCGCGGCCTGGTATCCTGGTCGCGGAGCCTTGTGAACGCTCGGTAGTAGTACAACTGTTGAACGAGCCTTGTTCCTGGTTGAAAATGTGGGTAACTGGCATAAGGACGGTCACTGCAGCGCGCGTTCGCGCACGTGTGTTATGATACAGCGGACCTCCGCGAGTCCCTTTTTATTCCGGGTGCTGGCTGACGCGATACCCATGGCGCGGTATCGCGTGCGCGGCCGCGGTAAAGTGTGAAAGTGCGTGCATGATACCGGTGATAGATGTGGTGAAAACCACCGGGTAACTGTAAGTGGCCTAGTCGAGTCTCTTTGTGCTCCGTGCAGAATTCATTCCCCGCACCTGCGAGACAATCGATTAGATCTATGAGTAATAAGCGGCACAATAATGAACTCGCGAATAGCAAGGCTCTTTATCATGAGTCAGTCTCGTCACCCCAATACTTTGTTGCAGCCGAAGATCGATTAGATCCATACATAGGCAATAAGTGTTTCGAAAGATAGATCTTTTATTACAATACTTGGAAGACTAATCTTAACTGATGACCTTTGAAGAGAGAGAGAGAGAGAGAGAGAGAGAGCGCAAAGATAATTTTTTTTCTAATTTGCATCGATTATAAATTTGACAGACACGCTCTGTTAATGTTGAATAAAGTTTATTATTAACGATGATCATATATAACACATATGATGACTTGATTGTGCGCGTGGATAAAATCCACGGAATTCTCGGAAGAATAATAAGATAGATCCCGGTTTTAAATGAGCGCGAGTAATTTCGATGCAATTTCGATAATGACGTGCAATCGTAATTTGCAACATAAAACAAAAATAGGAATAAAGATACAGCCAACGCGAAATAAAGAAAGGTACGTGTATACGTCCTATCGTTAACTATTTCCATCATTAATCCGATATAGATCTATAAGTTTTCACATTATATTCAGCGAGCTATGACGATGGGAGAGTGCAGGTAAAGTGCAATATACATATAATGGAAAATATTGTGGAACATAATACACCTGACATATCGGCGTTTTAACTTAATTGATAAAACTTAATTTATATTTTACGAAAAATATATGTGATGGCAAGTATTGAGAAATATAAGTTTCAACATAATTTCTGTTACATCAGTAAGTTCATTAAATCTACATTGCAATATTCATTACTCATATAGTTTTGCAATATCCTTTTACTACTTTAAAGTGGAAGAAAACAGATACCTAAAAATACTTAAACTTGATTCTTAATCAAAGCGAGTCAAGCGGCTTTCCGTAATTTAATGATAATTCATGTCCTTTTTTTTGAACAACGTGCATTCTTACGTTTGAAGGTTTTCATCAAGGAGATCATCGACAGATCATTGTTAATTAACTGTAATCAGGTGAGCAGCATCAATACCATGACCTAAATATTTCTTTAACACTTATATAATACAAAAGCAATTATATCATTCTGCTTTATAAACTATTAGAAAAGTTTAAACAATTGATACTTAAATCTCACAAAAAATATTACACAAGACATTTCAAATATTTTAACAAATTTAATCTAATTTGGCGGAAATTAATATATATAAATAAAAAATGACAAAAGTAATTTTACAGAATTATACATATTTAAAAGTATTTATATCTCAAATAACGATAAGATATCGTTATCTTAGTACGTAATATTAATTAAGAATTATATTTAATATTAACAGAAGCTCTATTTAAAGTGTGTTGCAATAACTACATTCGTTATCTCAATCGTATTCGCGGCAAAAAAAAATGACTCCGCGATTACGAAATATCGATCTGATTGCTACAAAGTATAAATCTATTCCATTGAACTTGCGATCCAGCGACATCAACGATCGTTTATCATTCAAGGAGAATCGCTCGAAGAAGTAGGCACTCCTATCGAATTTACATAATAAGGTAACGTAGGAAACCACGTGGGGCAAATCAGCTGTTAACACGCAATTCACTCCTCGACGTTCACTGTGCGCGGGTAAACGAACTACTCGCTTCGGCTTCGTCGAAAGGAGTTCAGCAATTTCTGGAGCAAATCAGGTGCGACAAATGCATCTTTTTCACACAGTTTCTTTGGTGCGTCGTTACGTGGATTGCAGATTGAGATGGCCGTCAAGAATATAGACATAAGGTTGAAAGTGACTGTCATGATGGTCACGTCACATTAACAGAAATGCAATTCACGTCGAATTTATATCGAATTATAGTAAAATACGAAACTAATTTATCCTTCATGTAAGCCGCACATTAACGCAATGACTTCGTTTATAGCGTTAAAGTGTAGTAAGAGTAGAAGCCAAAATGCCACGGTTTACGTAACGAAATATTAAGCACTCTTTCAAGACACGGTGATTAAAGTATTCGCTGTTAATTATACGCACCGATGCGCAAACAAGGCACGAATCCTCGTTCGAGTGAACGCGCTCGCCTACCGCGCCAGAAATCAGAACTCGAGCACACCCACATGTGTTCGGCATATGCAATCGCCGAAGGGGAGTATCCCTTCGTAGTAATTGATTGTAATAAAAATCTCTGTGACGCGCAGCTTTTTGTGAGAGTTTATAAATAAATCGCCCGGTGATCCTGTCTGGAGCGTTTTATTAGTCTGACGCATAAGTGCGTGCGAGCACGTTGTAGATAGACGGCCGCATGCTGCTTTCACCCGTCGAAGGTTGCATTCATAATTAGACGGAGAAGCGCTTTATTCACAGCTCCGCTGTTCGCTTTTCAATTTCTGTTTCTGATCCTTCGACTCTCTATGCTTTCCAGAAACGAGTTTGACAAGACCACTGTATATAATCATTATAATATTCATCCCTGCTACCGCAGATTGTTAGACAGAAAGCGACTCGGAGATACACCGAAGGTTAATGTTTTCACGGAGCGGCTATCGCGCATTAAAATTCTTTTCGAGATCTCAACAAGTCATGCGAATGACTAGGACAAACTTCTTCGGAACCCCTAAGTACAATGAGTCCAAGGCTGATATGCCGCAATCTAACTTTCTGCTGAGGTTGCCTGTCCTCCTCGGTCTGGCACCGATTGCTAAATATTCTGCGCTTCATTTCTTCTCCAACGCAGTGCACCTCGCGATTAAGTAGGTACGATGTCTTATGCACTCTTGATGTCATCATTGAGTGTTATGTATGAAGATAAAATAATCCATAAAAATGCATCACTATTTCATCTGAATGTCATATATTCAAAATAAAAATAAATAAGTTATATATAATTCGGTAATTACAAGGAACAAAATAGTTCTGCTAAAATATCTAAAAATTTAACTGGATAGAGATCCGAAAATAATTTCTGCTAGATCGTCAAAATAACTATGTAGGACGCTCAAGTTGGCTAGACTGGCAAAATTTCGTGCAACATTGCCCATCACGCTTGAACCTTCATAATTATTTTGATGGTCCAACGAAAGCATTTTCAAATCGGTACCCAGGTCAATTTTTAGATACTTTAGCAAAATCGTTCTTCGCGATGTGACGTCATTAACAAGTTTTACTACCAATAATTTCTATGTTACAACGTCCGGATGAGATGTATTTAATGAGATAAATTTAACAAGAGATAAATCTATTTCTTATTTCGCCGACTAAATTTATATGTGACACTTACTGTATGATAGTACAAACATGAGGACGGTCGTCATTTTAAATTGTAATTTACTGCATTGCGAAGTTGCTCAAACAAATTGCAATGCGCTCAATTTATCTTTATTAAATCCTCATTAATTCCGAAACGGAAAGTCATAACATAGCTGAGTGCTATCCTTCAAATATGATAATTTGCATTGTCATTATCTCGTAAACCTTTTTCCAATAATTATCCAAGTGGCATTTCTGCATTTTAATTTTTTTTAAATATGTAATATCAATTTCTATATTTCGTATTATAAATACATTTTAGAGAGGTCATCCGTTATGATTTTCATTAGATTTAGCTGATTTGCGATTGTGCATAATTACAAATATATATCCTATTCGTCGAGCAATGAAATAAACGAAGCGCACTGAATCGCGATTAGCACGACTAATCCGGATAGAATTTCGATCGATTCCACGGAATGGGAGCGTTCGGGGAACGATGTTAAATAACGGCTTGTTGGGCATTGTGCAATACTGGAAGGCAACGAGTTCACATATGCATACGTTTATATTTATTTTCGACGATAAGTTTTCTTCCTGAAAGGAGGCCTAGTTTACCATATCAGTTTGTAATTGACCGATCTCAGTCCTGTCTCTCAATCGCCGGCTACTAACGACCAAATTAGAAACCATTTCACGATATTAGCAAAACGTCATAAAAAACGTTTGTCCTTTCGTGTGTGCCTTTCGTGAATGTTTAACAATGCTATAAAAACCGATCACCCACTGATATAATTTTGGTTACACAAGTATGAGTAAAATACTCGAAACACTGTTGAAAAAGAAGCGAAAGTTCTTTATTATTTTGCATACAAAATCTGGAAGAAATTAAAATTAAGATAAAAATTTCTCTGATATGTTTTTAATTTTCTTCTGTTGCAATATTTGTTTCAATTAGCTACCTGAATATGATTTTAAAATTCGACATTACTGAAAGCCGAAGATGTGAGAGAAAACGAAAGCCGTGTGTTACACAAGATAAAAAATATTCTTGCGTACATAAGGATTGCTTATCGCTTGAGTATTTTTACATATATAGGTGTCTTATCACGTTAGCATCACTGACATAATTGATGATATCAGCATCAATATCTCATCATTGCGCAAAAAAAATATCAATTGTAATGATCAATTGTAATTTGTATTTTTAGTCGATTATCTCATTGGATATAATTCTCATTCGACACTTTGGACATAATAATTATCGCATAATTAAATTTGTGATCGATATTAACCTTGAAATGTTGCAATTTTGTTTTTGTTATTAAAACATTCATATCTTAAAATAACATTTGATAAAATTTTTTACGTTAAAATAGTGTGAGTTCAGTTATTCTAACACAAAATCTATCGATATAATCCTAGCGATAAAGTAGACCTAAAAAGATATACAAAAAATCTCAAGTATGCAGATGAATTTTCACTCAGAGTAGATGTAACCAGAGTTAATGTGAAAAAAACATGAGCAGCATTCCAGAATTAATGATAAAACCTATAAATTTGATTTAAATTAAAAGCGTGCGATTGCAATTTTGTAAATGCACTTTTTCATTTAAATTCTAATTATTCACCTTGTAAGGAATAATCTTACCTAAATACTTTAAGGTTTCCCCATCTTCATAACTTGAGCCTGTTTATCCGGAACAGCCGTCAAACATCATACGATGTAATTCGGACCATTAATGATCATCGTTACTGGCTCTTCAAACAGCAGGTCTACAAGGTTAAACGGCTCCTCCTCACGATTCGACGACACTCGCAAATATCTAAAGAAAGCGTCACCCAACTTCGAAGTCAGCCAATACACGCAACGCAATCTCGATCGTCCTGTATGATCGATTCTGGATCATCCGGCTACCATGTTACATTACTCACACACAGCCGATCACCGCGTACGATCGTACACCGATCGATCTATGCCGAAACGAAATCTGGTCGGCGATCTTTTGCGGCCGCATCCATCTCCTGGACCTGTCGGCTCTCGGTCGATCGATAACGAACCAGGCACCGTGTTTCCGTCCACGTCCTCGTTCTCGCGTCACCCGCCTCGACCCGTCCACGTACTCGTTCTCCCTCGCGGGGGATGCTGGGGGTTTGATCGCGGCGACACGCGGGATCGCGATTCGATCGATCGATCGTTAGGCAGATAACGAAACCGTGTCCGTCCTCGGCAGCTTTGTGCGGGCACGTGGTGCGCGCCTCGTCGAGGGGGTTTTCCCGGTCAACGAAGTGGGGGACACTCGACGATTCCGCCAACGCTAGGCGATCGATCGATCTCGAACGCGATCGACGCGGCTCTCTCCTCGTGCCGGGCCCCCGATCTGATCGTGGGCACCGAACGTCTACGACTGCGGCTGAAATCTCGAAACCACTCGCGGCGAGCGAGCGAACGAGCGAGCGAGAGGGCAGGCGAACGAGCGACCGCGAGAGAGCGCACGGCGTGTGCGACCACGACTTATTGCACGATGTTGAATATACGCGTGTCGTGTGCGTGTACGCCAAATGTGCATGCGTGTAATCGCATAGAAAGAGGAGGAGGAGAAGGGGTCTTTTGTTTCGTTGTAGGTGGTAGACCAGATAAGGACCTCGTTTCCTGCGATCCTCCGCAGACTGCCGGATGCCGACCGATCATCTTCCAAGATTTCGTTGATACAGACAATTTGTAACAATTTGCATTAAAATGCTGATATAACTACAGAATAGCCATAACGAGATACGTTGATGGATACCATTGTTTGAATATTTATTTAATTATCACTTTAATTATCACTTTTATTTTTTTTTTTTTTTTGGCTATGTCGTTCATCAAAGGGAATTTATAATATTATATTCATTAACACACCGTGCGAGCATATGTTAGAACATTCATAACGTCTTATTCCAATCTCTTTGTGCGTAGACCATTTCGGACGACCTTCACTGAGTAAGTAGGAGAGCGATGTCAATTATACCCCGGTACGTGCATGCTATAACGAAGGCGCCGTTCTTGGATCTGATTTACATGTCATTTTCCATTTTCGCTTAAATATAACTCGACTCTATCTGTTATCTTCATCTAGAAAGACTGCGCTTAAATGTGTATAAACGTCGACTTATACATCCATGAATGTGAAGCAGCGCGTACAATGAAATGGTATATACACATAATTTTCGCTTACAAGGAAGATGAAAAATATGCCATTCGTGATAAAATTGATAAGCAGAGCGTATAGACTAACCCGGAAAAATTCGTAGAAATTTTGGGAATAAAACAATTTTTTCTCGTTTTTCTCCTTCCCATACTTTTCCGCAGTTTTTTCTTTTGAGAAAATGTTACCTAAATCCTGTTTAATAATTATAGTTGAACTCTAATAATAACAGTCGCATTCTGTATTTTTAGAAAGAATTGATTTTTTTCTCAATTTTATTTTTTCGAAAAATTAAAAACACTGATATCCAGTGTTATACTAATTCATTGAGAGTTTTTTTTATTGACGTCTGAAATTTTATTAAATTTTAATTTATCTGTAGAAATATTTTTTAATAATTACTTAAATTTAAAAAAATTTTGTTATTAAAATTTTAACACATATATTATAAAATATAAAATTTATTTGACTCCAATTAATTTTATTATGTATATATATATATTTTTTTTAGACAAATATTCTTTTTCACATATTTTTAAATAAAAAGTATTTTTTAATAAAAACTATTTTTAGTACCGCACATATAAAAATATAAAACAAAACAATAATAATGCACAGAAGAAAAAAATACAAATTGTTCAAAAACATTATAAAGTTGTATTTTAAAATATTTTTATAGAATAACTGCATCTATATGTATTTAAATAAAAATGTTTTAACTGTTTAATACATGTAGCAATATTGTAATATAGTACATTGGCATTAGTACATGTACTGCAAATATTCCATAAATAAAATATCTGAATCATCAGGAGTTACATTTTTTTTTAAGTAGACATTGTGAAATTATTTGTGAAATACTATTAAAAGATTAAAGAAGCTGCAGAGTCTCTAAAAATGTTTTATTTTGTATTAATTTTATGCTTAAAAAATTGGTTACGTCACAAATGAAATATTAGCTGTAGAAATAGGAAAAAATAGATTCTCTCTCTCTCTCTCTCTCTCTCTCTCTCTTTCTCTCTTTCTTCTTAAAGAAGCAAAAAAATATAAAATTTCTCACGTATTACAGTAAGTGTAATTTTTCTACAATCATTTATCTAAAACTACTAACTATTACTGCTCTATCTAAAACTACTAAGGTTAGTAGAATTTATACTGCATTGGCAACACTGCTGATATCTCATTAATACAATTATTATTGTCTGAAAGAAAAGAACGCAATGAAACTCGGTTATTTTCCACGATCATATTTTCCTGAAAAATCAAGAACTCTAATACGGATTATCCGTTTCACTAACGCACGCGATTCAATAATCTGTAATCCTGAGCTAATTAACTCTTAACGCGGCATAAATTAATAGATAGCGCACGTATTGATAATCGTTTCGCTCGGATTCAGCCGCACGTTTCGCAAAAAGCTCGATAATGGTAAGCTCGAAAACGGCGATTTCATAATTTTTGGACTGATTCGCGCCATTTCATTATTCGCTAACTTCCTTCTTATGACGATAATGCCTCTTCCTGCCGTACCTTAACAATAAAGCTTAATTTGCGCCACCTCTAGCGTTCGCTTCCGTTCACACGTTCATTCGCCAGTAAATAGATTCAATTGTATTTTCTCCCTAACACCTTCGTCAATGCTTGCTTTTAGCGCGATCGGACGGAAGGGAATTTTGAAGTTTGTTTCGCCGAAGAGAGAAATGATTTTTATGACCATCTTCGCCGAGCGGGTATTTATTCCGGGTCCAGTTGTTACGTGAAGCGTTACATGATCGCAAGTACTGCCGGTGAAAGGCATTTAAATTTAGCCAGAGGGCCTTGCAGAACGCGCAATTGTGTCAATGTTTTATTTATGCCACAGGATGATCCGATCTTAAGGACGTTGTCGCTAAAGCACATTCGACCCGAATGCGTCTTACAAATTCAGTCCAAGTTCGTTTCACCTACTTGCGAATAACGGATAGAATAGATAATTACATTTGTAATTATATTGCGACGGTAAGCTAATCTAAGCAAGTCTTTTTAATATTACTACTTACAGGAAGCGCTATATATTAATATAAAAATTCAATTGAGCTCATCCAGGCGCAAACGAACCGGTTTTGATAAATAAACGAACGGAAATGTTGCGCCTTAAAACGAATCAACATTTTCTATCCCAGGAAAATATAAGTGACGAACAAGAAAGAAATTGGTATCTCCGGAGTTAATAATATAACGCTCGACTCTGTCCTTAATATAGCATGATCTTCAACTCAGATTGCGGTCGCCGTTATTTTCTGTCTTACACATAGTCTGAACCGCAAAAGCCGCGTTTACCACAGCGCGCTGTTCCTTGTTCCAGAGATCCTTACACCCGTCTTGCATCTCCGAGAGCGTCTCGTCGCGTAGACTGGCTGGATTACTAGCTCAAGACGTTCACTGACCATTCGCTGAGAGAAATGACCAGACAAGGGTGAAGGTCACCGCTAGTCACGAATATCAAGTTTCGAACGCGCACACGTTCTTGAACGTGCACCTGTACCTTACTCAAGATCTTGAGCAAGAAGTAAGATCTTGTAACAATGTGAAGAGAGTTCTCTCAACATTTTCCTATAAAATATTTTATATCATTAGAATTTTGTACTAAATTAAAATTGACTTTGGTCGAAGTGAATAATTTTATGAAAAGCTCATAATTATTCATTTATTTACTAATAATATTATAGAGAGAAAATTATAAGCGATTGAAAGACTTTTCGCACTTTTACTTTAGCACGTTTAGTTTTGCCGTGTTTTTGGAGTTAATCTACTTTAAATGATAATTTAAACAGGATTCAAGACAGAATTCTATTTATAATTTTGTATAATTGGTATATAGAAAACGTGAATTGTAAATGATATAAATTATTGTCCTTAACCTATTATCATATCTAACCACTGTCCTACTGTCTCTTACGTGTATTTCTTAATAATCTTCTCTCAACTACGTCAAAGAAAAAAACAATAGAATATTTTCTACATAATTTGAAATAAAATTATGCTTTGTATACTTAATACAACAATTTTTTCTCATAATTATATTCATAATTTGATATGTAAAATTATAAATAAAATTCTGTTGTACATTACGGATCATGTAAAATGGATTTTAGTTAGATACATATAAATGATAGAACTTAATTACATATTTAATTTTAGACAACTTTAATTTATCCAAATTTTTTAATTTACCTGTTAGTTGCAAAGATATTGTAAATCAAATGTTAAAAATGCGTCAAGATGAATTACGAACAATCAAATTTTAGTAGACATATTTAAATATATTTTAATACTAAATTATGATTGCCTTAATCTTTCGAATACCGTGTTTTACTCATAAGGATTCCACATTAAAATTGCAATAAACCACCACTTTCTTACACCGCACGAGATAAGTGCGCGTAAGATTTCGCAGCTGAGGCTGCTGCAAAACGATGCGGTAATTACCAGGTACAATGGCGAGAAAATGAGCGTGAAGGGATCGTATACAACGGGCTGGACGGAAAGAGCGCATTCTGCGTAAAATTCTTTTCTTTGCGGCGTATCGTTACATCCTAAACAACTTGAGAAGCGCACGGAACCGATAAAATTGTGTAATTGTATTCCTCGAGTAATAACTTTCGAGGACTTTGTTGCCTTCGCGGAAAACATTTTCAACATAATTAGTGACTATTACTGATTACTATTTAAGTATCTATTTCTCATGTTTTATAGTGAAAAAAATTATAGTAAAAAAGTTTAAAGCTTGAATGTTTAAGATAATCGCAGCAGATGTTATTAATATATTGCCTATAAATGAGTACAAAATAATTTATTGAGATAATATAAGATAATTGAATTAGTCAATTTAAATATTTAATTCGATTAATTAATTTAAATTAGATTAATTCTCGCGCGTTTAATACTCATAGAATTTAATAATTTAGATTAGGAAATTGCTAATTCTATAAGAATATCATGGTGTTCAACTAAGTGCACCAATTTACCAGATTATGGGAGAACTTGATGGAACCGGTTGTATAGGTAAGACTGTATGAGTACGCAGCCTTGAAAACGGATATTATCATAAATGTAGTATCTGACATTATATGCTGGTCTGCAGCTCCTTCGATATTCCTGTCGGCGTGCTGTTATTACAAACAGAAGCCATTTCGTAATAAATCGAAAGTCCGTGATCAATTAGGTGTTTCCGAGATACATAATGGTATCAACATCACGTCTAAACGGTATTCTTGGATAAAATATGATAGATATAAAAAATACTCGATTTCAAGGTAAACTATAGTATGTTATTATCATTGTGTTAATCCGTGGCTCCTTCCTTTTCTACAATGCTATTTAGAAATCTTGTATAGCACTTTATCAAAATTTATTTAACGTAATTTTAAATTATTTTGATATAATAAATTTATTTATTTCGATACAATAAATTTATTTATTTTAAGTGTTGAATAGAAAGATTTGTAACACTCGGAAATAAAAATAACAAAATTTTCTTCTTAAAAAATTTCAACAAAATATTTCAAAACTGTTAAAAAAGTATTAATTATGATGTGAGATTTCATCTATCGGCGACCATCTGTATCCAGCTGCATCAATTAAATTCTTCTGTGATCTTGTGCTACGTGCTCAGGCCTAGAGATCCTTGCTTTATCAGCGAGCGGTTAAGAGCTGGAAGACATACCGAGATCCTGCAGGTTTCATCTCGAGCAGTTATCTGCTGAGCGTACGTTCCTCTCCGCATGCACCACACGCGGTAAATATCAATATTCGTATTGACCACATTTGATATTTAAAATGTACTGTCGTTTATTCCAATGCCGATTATATCAACAAATATTTTGAAATAAATTTTTCTCTACTCCAAAATTTTTAATATTCATTTGCACGCGTATTCTAAAACATTACTAGAAAAGTACTAACGTAAATATTCTAAATAGTACTAAATTATATTAATTTACCGCACTAAACATGAAGTGCGAAATGCAGGAAGATCAATCTCTGAAATGCGACCATCCCCAAAATCGTACAACCGTGACCAACCCTCATGAATAAAAATTCGGTCTTCGCATAATAAAGAGATTCTCGCGGTACGGCCACTTGAGTTCGACAAGGAGGGTTCACGGTGTACCCAACGAGAAACGAGAAAGTCATCCATATAAAACATGTATACGCAGAACGATCGACTCTATACGCTCATCATAACGCAACGCGTCAACACGCAGGCATAGGCGTCTACACGAACTCTTTTCGTAACATTATTACGGAGAAAATCTCAAGTTAAGTAAAAATTGAATCATCTAGCATTTTACTCAAAATATACGTTGACAGAAGTTATACGTAATTCGATAAAGTTTTCTGAAATTAATAACATAGAAATAAATAAAGTATTCCGCTCTTAAACGCTAATACGTATTCATCCTTGCAAACGCTTTACTGTTGCTAAGAATATGTTTTGTATTTGCAAAAAATTAAAAAAAATTCTGCCTCGACCTTTGCGTTTATACTTATAAATAAACAATAATTATGTTGAACCATTAAAAAGTTTATATTGAATGTTTAAACTGATTGCTAGACTGTTAAAATTTTTTGCGCCAGTATCATCACGTTTGAACCTTCCACATAATTATTTTGATAGCCCAACATAAAATTATTTTCTGATCTGTATCTAGCGAAATTTTTAAATGCTACACTAAAATTGTTTTTTCCGTGTAGAGCCGCGGATGTAACGTTGCAATGCGTTTAATATAATCTTGCCCCCCGTTGCGAACGCCCATGCACGATCGGAGGTCTCATCCCCCGGAAATACGGAGAAAGAAAACGAAGGCGGAACAGCGCGCTGTTACGCATCCAGCTGGCCGTGTCGAATCTCCTTGGCTGCCGAGGGCCACGATGGAGAACCGTTTCAACCCCCTCGCTTTTATCGCGGCGCAGTCCATCATCATCGTCGACGACTTGTCAACCTCATTATGCTCACCGCGTCCCTGGTGATCGTTATTAGCCGGCGCAAGTGCGGGACCCCGCGATGTAAACTGGAGGCGACGTAACGCAATTCACCCCGTGCACGCATGACGTGATGGGGGGTGTTTGCACAGGAGAAGAAGGGCTACTGCCGCCGTGTGACGGTGACGGCACGGCGGCGACGGCGGCGGCGGCAGCGGCATCGGGCCGGAGCATGACGCAGCGTGACTCGTTTACTCACCACGGCTGCACAATGCACTCGTCAGTGGCGTAACCGACTTGCATTGCGTTATGCTGCGGTACGGTGAGAGTGTAGGCGTACCGCGTTGCGTTAGGTCGCCAGAGGAGAGCTTAGCAGTAGCAACTTCTGAAAACTACGATGATATCAGGCGGAGAAAACGATTCCGGTGTGCAACTTATATTGCCTTATTCGTTGCAGTTTTCTGCATTCATATCGAAAAACAAAATCTGCTACTTTTCTTGAACTCTTTTCACTATTTACAGCACAAAATACAAAGTATAAAAATATATATAATAAAAATATAAAAGTATCTAAAATATACGTAAAAAAAAGAATATAAAATTTGCAGTAGTACCGAAAGCGCGGAAATAACGATAAGAATTTCTTTCGTTGAAAAATGAAATACAGGAGTAGTTGGTGACACAACAACAGGGAGGATTTCTTCTCGCGGGAGAAATATTGCGTAGGATTTACCGACTCTGGAGACGGCATTAACGAATATTCGTAAATCGCGTGCGATGATAGGCGCTTATAGTTTTTTGCGGGGCCATGAGGAGAGAGCATCAACGCGGGCTTTGCTGCTCCCACGATACTGATTGATTACGCGACGACCGCCCGGCAGCCTCTCTCGCATCGTCGACGGCGGCGGCGTGGCGGCCGCTCGTTTTGTGTGCGCTGGTGAAAGGGAAGCCGATGCCTTTTGATACGGACGATGTTGGCCACTTGTACGAACTCATCGCTGCCTTTGATTCCGCTCCTCACAGCAATGCTATGCGCCGACGTGCAAGATGGAAGAGTTCCGTACTGAGGATGCCAAAATTTTGGGGTCTGCGCGGCTAATATTAACACCCGAGTGCTGATTTATTTAACGCTTTATTCGAAAAACGTTTGCATTATCTAATTAAAAAGAGAAGTGTTTTATTTTAAAATATTACAAATTTATATTTTTGTTTCCGTTTTTTAAACACTTAAAAATGTTTCAATTTTAGAACGGTGTTTAAATTTAAAACACTAAAACGTTTCAAATTATTAGAGAATTTAAGTAATAAATGTTTCTGTATTTTACATCTAAACATCATTCACAATAAAATATTTTCAAATATTAAAAACAGAGACAGAAACACAGCATTTCAATATTTTAAAATTAAACACTTCTTTTTAAACATGTTGAATTTTTTACGCAAGTAGAAAAATGTTTATATTTATTTATAAAAACTTCTTTTCTCTCGCGAAAAAAAATAGACGGCAACATTTTCTCCGCGGAAACTTTCGTACATTTACATATTGATATGAGAGGAAAAAGGCGGAAAGGGGGAAAGAGAAGAATAGATGAAAAATAGACTTAAAAATATACTGCGTCAACAAATATAAATTCTGGTTTATTCAGTTTGTTTGGTGAGACAGAAACATACGTTCCATACATTTCGTATTTGAGGGGCAGAATCCGGATGATGAGATACCGCGCCGAATTTCCCTACAAGATTACAATTGGCAGAATCAATTCTTTGTGACGCCTCTCGCCATTCTGCGCGGGTCCGTTACGCGATTACAATTAGTTGCAGACCCCCCTATTCCCTGATTACATCGGTACGAAGCATGGGGACAATCGGGACGTTGTTAGCATCGGCGTGCATAAGCTACTTTGACCACAAGAACAAACTTTGTTACTTTCCGCAAAATTTCGGGAAACGTTATACACTATTACTGAGAATTTTGTATTTCGTCTAATCAACAATCAGCAATAAATGATATCAGAATAGCAATTGTAATAATTATCGTTGTAAAAGAAAAAAGAAAAATCAAATTATATCTCGATATACCTACATCGTTGATTTCTACTTATTGTTAGATATGCCATATGAATCTCCACTTTTGATAAAGAATCGTTAAATTTTGATAATGATGCAGCATGTAATAAATTGCAGCGTTATGATCCGGTCCGAAGATGCCACTTTCCATTATGACTGAAATACTCACGTGCTCGTTCGGCGAATAGCCCACTCATTCGTCGGAAGAGTGCGAGAAAAGCATTGATGAAAAAGCCGGGAAGAATTGTCGTCTCGAGAGCGCGTAATTCTGTGCGGAGATCACGAGACCGTCGGACAATGTCGTCCTACCGGGAGGTAATGCTGTTTCCCTCTCATTCATGGGGATCTTCTCGAAAGCGCGGAGACGATTCATTCTGACTGTGCAATTTTCGCATTTTCGATCGAAATTCAACAGAAAAGAGATTCAATGAAATCGCTACCGTCCGACCGAATTCGGCATTATTATATACAATAATTTCGTGAATCGCGCTACAGGTGAATCAGTTCATAGAGATGTCGTACCTCTTCATCGGGCCAATTTTTTCGATGATGACGAATCGTAGGTAAGACTTCTGAAAAAGCACCCTTAGCATTCAGCCGGACCCTTCGGAGAGAATACAGTTCTGTAGGACGACCGCATGGACCTCTTCATTTTGTGCCCAACATACAACAATTGGCAACTGTAAAATCGAACCTATACTGTTGCTCGACAAAAAGGACATTTGTCAAGTGTGTATCGATGAGCACTTTATTTTTCAAAAGAAGATATATACTCTGTTACATTAGAGCTAGGCACGTCTGTTTATTTTGACACGCTCGCATTTTAACTTCTTTAAGATCAATCCTGTTGTGTGTATTTATGTGGAAAAATATTTTACGCGGATTATCTTAAACTTACTCATGTTATTCGGGATAAACAAGACATTTCGTTAAAAAAATTTGTTTACTAGCGATAAAAATTCTCTGATAATTAATTGATTATTATATCAAAGAATATTATCGTAAATAAATTTTAACGGTTCGTCTGCTTTGATCGTGTAACAGAAACAAAGATCATTGATTATCGATACTTGTAAAGTGTGCCCAGAATCCCTACAACCGAATTTTAAGCTTATAATTATTTTCCTTCCTCTTTGCGACTCGCCGAAAATTTTAATCCTCTAATTATTTTTTTTTTCTTTTCTCAAGGGACGGAGAACCTAACGATCAGGGTGCTTCTGAAAAGACTTTAAGTAACCTGCTGAGTTTCCCTGCAAGAGCTGCCGGGTGCAACGAGCCACCTCGAGCCAGATCATTGTCATGTTCGCTGGTCTTTCAGAGGCAATAGCCGGCTCGTGGACGCCGACCCGATGCCAGGGGGTTTTCGGCCTGGACGCGTTCATACGCAGAGACCTGCACGCTCACCGGCGGGTCATTCGTTATGGTTACCGCTCGTGGGTCGGTCCCAGTGAAATCTTTGTCCACCGCGCGATCCGATCGCCGATGTGATAAACATTAATGAGTATTGATGTTGGAGCGCCGATCCGGGCCGGTCATCGTGATATCGCGACCCATGGATCTCTTGCGACATAGTGATTTCTTCGCCCGATTCAATCGCCGGCCAGTGCAATTAACTGTGCCATCGCTTGCAACGGAAACAATATTTATCCGTTTAATTCTAATATCCTGCATGCTGCAATTGATGCATATTGCAGTCTACGTCGATTGCGTCTACGTCGCGTCCATGTATGTAGTACGTTCACAGAGTTTAACACGTTTAACTTATCATATTACTACATTTTCGTTACACTTGTGTTATTAGATGTAGTCATTGTTCTTATTTTCTTATTTTTGGACGTGCGTACAAGCTCATCGTGAAAAATTGAAATCAAACTATCTTTATTGTTACGTCGAAGAAGACTCGAGAGGACGACAAGCTCTATCTCGTCTCATCGACTAAGCATCAGCTAAGAACGTTCATCCCGCTTCATCACCTTCTCCACCAATCGACTTTGCCGCCTCCGGCCGACAGCGATTCGTATCGCGGGGGAGAATAATCGAGTGGCATTTTTACGCTGTTTGCAAACTGTATCGCCGGCGGGAGGTCGAAGGGCGCGGGCTAGAGGGGGTGTTTCGAGGGGGGTCCGTGCTATCGTGACGAGTATCGATGCGAGCAGTCGAGTACGATAGAGCTAGGGGTGCCGCCGCGGCATGCAACTCCACCCTCCACCCTCCACGATCCTCGGGCGATGGCACGTATGCGTACGTGTGCGTCTCGGTTGCGTACGTACATGTACGCTCCCACACGCGTCCGCAGGTCGAGAGGGTGCATTGCCATTCGTTCGCTCTCGCAGCCGCGGTGAGGTAACGCGCAAGATGACGGTCGGCGAACATCCGGCGAACATCAAAGCGACCGACATCTTTCAGAGACCGCCACCTCTCCCCTCCTCCTCCTCTCTCTCACTCTCGATCCGCGAAGCTGCTTCTCTCCTTCTTCGCGTCTCCCCCGCGTCCGCCCTCGTTTATCTCGCTTCTCGTCTGAACCGACGACTCGGCGGAACCCACCACCGCGCCGCGTATGTATCGGGCATTCATTTCAGTAACGAGCACGAGAGAGCGGGAAACGTGAAAGTGCGTGATAGGCAGCCACGGCGCATACCGGCACACACTCTCTCTTTCTTTCTCTCCTCTTCTCTCTTTCGTTTATTTCTAAATTTCCCGCACTCCCGTCCCGCGTATTTTTTTATCCGCCTTCGTCGGAGATCCCTCTTTGCGATTCGTATCGTATCAAAGACCGGCGTTATGCTCGTACGACGACAACGTTCATTGGCGTCTGTCACACATCTTCCATAATTTCGAGATGTGTGACAACTCATGTTGGACTCTGATGAGATTATATTTTAACTTATATTATTCGCGCGGTCTGCCTTTTTCTCTCGTCGGGAACAGATACCTTTTGAGCAAATAGCTAATAGTTCCTTTCTTTATTTCGATTTAAATCCTGCGAAGCAGAAACATCTCGGACAAAACCCTAAAACACAACGCCGATTCAACTATTCACGTATAGCTTTGTTTGCTTGATTCTTTTGTGAACACATTGCAAATACAAGTTGCGGTAGAAACGCGCCGCGTTTCGCCCTAGGTAGCATCGTAGTGATTTTAGCGGGCCGACGTCTCCCTCTGGACAGAGAGGGAATTGGGCGGCTTTTGTTGTCATAGATCATCTTTCGTGAAAATTTTCAAAATCAGATACCAAGCTTTGAGGGACACTTGACAGCCGCAAGATACATGATATTATTTGCCACTTGTTACTCAGATGGATTAGACTCGGGTGAAAAAAAGATAGAAAAAAGGATTATCGGTGTCCAAATATCCAAGTCTCGACTAATAAGACTGAGAGGGTATATCCGCATTGTAATATCAGTTTTCGGCTCCCTTTCAGTTCGCTTTTGCCGCGAGTCTGAAAAGCGCTTCCGAAAATTATTGGTTAAAATGGTTTTGTAAGACGAGACGCCCTATTAAGTATTTCAAAAAGGTTTTAGAATTATTTAGAAAAGGTTGTCACCCTTAAAAGTACCGAAGAAAAAAATAACGTTATTCGCTTTCGGCTCGTTTCTCTCTAAAGTCTGAAGTATATGAAAATCCTCATTATATAAATACTTTATTTAATATATATTTTATTTCATTATGTAATATTTTACAAGTATATCCATTTTTTTACAAAATTTGCATACACACATATATATTTTTAACTTACATATTAACATTCGTCTATCGTACTTAACAAATAATTACAATAATTGCAGTAAATTTTTTATTTGATCGCAATTCAGTCCGTTTAATCGTCTCTTTCTTTTTTCCTATTATAAAATTGATGGACTCTACAATCTTGTCGATTTCTACATGCATAATACTCTAGAATAGTTTCGGTTAATAAAGGATATATTTTTCCAAACGATGACTGCTGGATAAAAATTTAATATTATCATAATAAAAAGAAATGTCCACTAAATTAAGTATTGTTTATGAATTCTCTTATTTTACACGTGCATATCTTTCTACGTTTCATTGATATTATCTATCATTTGTAGCCGAATTTAAGGGAATTATAGATATGAGAACATACAAAATGTTTCGTACACTATAATGGTCCGTTGACATGATGATGGATCGTCTACCTTGACCGGACAGGTAAATGTGCTTTCACACTAATGCGCTGAAAGTGTATAATCGTTGCGGCACGCGGGTACACTAACAAGGGTCAACAACTCCATCAAATCTCGGAGTCGTATAATATACTATTATAATTGTGTGCGAACACGAATAAAGAGAAACATATTCATTGAACGTACTGGTCTCAGTAAATGTGAAAATAAATGCACGGAAAAAGTTGTTATCCAAAATTTTAGCTAGATTGGTCTGTGAAAATAATTTTTTGTTGTAACCCTTAATTTTATGCTGATTGTTAGAATGTCAAAACTGTTTGCAACATTAACCATAATTGTGTTGAGAGTCCTACATAAATATTATAACGATTCAATAATATTATTTTTAGATTTTTATCTAGCAAAGTTTTCAGATGTTTAGAAAAAACCGTTCTTTTCACGCGAGTAAAGTAAAACTAAAAGGAATGTTACAGACTTCAATACGAGATGAATTAAAATATTTCATAAAGAAATAAATATAATTGTCTATATTTACCTATAACAAAACAATGTTACACTCGTTTAACTCTCTCGAATAATTTCTTTAATTTAAATTTCAAGTAAGCGAGAATTACGACAATCAGCCAGACAATATGCAATTTGCGGTCGACCGTCTCATAAAGTGCTTATTAAATTGATAGTCGCGAGCGACACTACGAAATCACCGTGTGCCAGATCGATTCGGACGAAGAAGGGTGAGCCGCCACAATAAAAGGTCTTTGCACGAGCAGCTAGGAGTTAAGTCGTGGGTAATAATTACCGATCCCTCGTTAGCGCCACCAATAGACGGTCTCGCCCACCTGTGCCCATGTTATAATAATATAAGCCGCCTCTTTTGCGGTCGGTAGCCCTCGCACGTGCCGCCAGAACCTCCTTTATTCATTTTCTGCCCTTCGTTTTTCACCCTCTCACGCCCCCGGCTGAGAATGCTCTATCGGGTCTCGATTCGCTTTCGAATACTACAACATTCAAGCGTTCGAGATCTCGAATCCTCATAAATATATCGTGTAATGCGCACTTAATCTAAATATAACAGCTTTAAATATAGAGCCTTTTGCGTAAATATGCATATGTGACTCGATAAATTTACTCTTTATAACGACATCGATTTCAACCGGGGTTCTCCGGTTATTTTTTTCATAAATGTCAATTATTAGTAACAATCCCGACGGATTTACGTATAGCCTGCGTAAGTGTGAAAGTGATGAAACTATCGAGATATACGTATGAGGATTATGCAGGAATTGATTATTGCCGGCTATTGCGGAAGCCTCCTGTCTCGAGTCGTCGGCTTAAAGCACCCTTTTCGCAATCCGCCTGATATTCTCGTGCAATCGTGCAGGCTTCTCGCTCGGTTAATTGCGTTATTCAGAAACGATCAATCAGCAATTAGCGATCCACTGTCCAGCAGAGGACGCCGGACCGCTGCTATCCGCGGCATGAAAGCCGCTCCGAACATACAACGTGGAATTATGAATCGTACAACCTGAATAAGGTGCGTTAACCGTATCATTACAATTTCTAATCAAACGGCGGCGGTGCTCGTAGCCTTAATTTATAAAATCAGATTGCGGTAAAAATAACGACGAATACGGACAAAGGACTGTCGGTCTCTGTTAAAAACGCGATCTCTGTGATATTTTTCAATTCTCTCTCTAGAGAGATTAAATTTATAAATTATTCATACTTTCAAATATTATAAAATGATTATTAATTATATTTAATATATTCAATTTGTGCCTCTTCTCTTCGCTGGAAGAGAAGAAATCGTACTCGTTTTGCGTATAATCTTCCTAGACGCCCAGGAGCAGGCGATAAATATATACGCTTGATTTTACAAGTTGCGTGTCTGAGAATAGCGACTGGTGACTCGGCGCGCAACCAGTTCCGCGCGTTCCCCAGCACCAATTTGCGACGTCGCGAGAGAGAAGGCGCGCGGTGCAGAAGAAAAAAACTAGTAGACAAGAGAGAAGCCCGGCGGAGACCGGTGAACATGTGATAGCGCATGACGAAGGCATGATGGATGAGGGGGCGGCTAGTTTACGTGATCGGGACATGATCGCTCGCAGGCGGGGTGGTCCGTTTGTCCACCGCTGCTCCGTGTCCGTCTTTTCCCTTTCTGCCTCTCGAATGTGCGTCTCCTCTCTCTCCGCCCGCTTCCTCCTCATCCTGTCACCTTCGTCCTTTTCCGTCGTACTTCTCATATACGTCGCGCATACGCCGGAACGCGGCCGGACGCACCCCTGTCACCGGACTGAGCGATCTCGTTGTCGTGTTCGGTGAACGCGACTGTCGTAAAAAGGACTCTCGTACGATCTCGCATGCCGATATCTCGTCGGAAGACCTTCGGAGTAACGTTTCGCGCGGACTTTGCTCGCGCTGGCTCGCGCAATATCATTTGTGGATACGATCGATTTCGCCACCATTCGTGGAATCGCGCCAGACCCGTGCGGCGAATGCTTCAATGAGACGAGTCGTTTAAAAATTCTACTTTACGCCTTTGCATTTTGATCATCTCGAGCTCCTTTTCCCCTTTCGCATTTGCATTATAACTGATTGAAGAATACATATTAAATTCAAAGAAATGTTAATTTAATACTACCAATGAACTCAACTGGATGATACTACCGGCTAAACTATAGGTCGGTTTTCTTTATACCAATTTAGGCCTTGAAACGACCTGTCTCACCCCACGTCTACCTAATGCCCTTTACAGTGATGTCAGAAAAAAAAAGTCTCCTCTCGCTCTCCGTTGTTCCCCGTGCTCTACCTTCGACCCGCGAAGTCACCGCTGAAATTCGTGCGGACGTTGAAGACGGACACAGGGTTCACGCTGAGACGTCGTCTCGAGGACGAGCGCACGAGCTCCCGAGTTTGACGAGGGCACGGACAAACGGTCCGGATAGGAGGTGCACGAAGCGCGGGGCCAGAAACCAGTAGCCTCTCGTCGAAGCGCCCCGCTGACCTCGTCCAACTCCCTCCGCGCCGAGGATTAGACGCACAGCGATGTTCTGACATGAGGAATGCTTTGCCGATGCCGAGAGTCGGGAACGAGGTCCTTGCCTCCTTGTGCTACCACATCCCGCGCTCTTTTTCCATTTTCGACGATGTTAATTCTCGATATATCTGTCACGGCGGGAGAGAAGCCCGCAAGAGGAAACGAGGCATCTAATTTGAATGCTACTATATTAGTCGCTGCCACAGTGACTCGATACTATGGATGAAACTGCGCCAACTTAAACTGCGCCAACTTACTGCAACGGTTTCGGAACAAACCGAATGAAATGAGCTTTGTGTTTGGATATTATATAATAACCTGACGGCATTTCAACGAAACTCGGACATTTTCAGGGATATACATCACGTGATTTTCGCATAGAAAATTAAACTTTTAATTCCTTAGCGAGCAATTAAAACGAATGATACCATTTTTTCTCAACATTACAATGTCAAATTGGACGATATTTTATTCTTTGTGAAAACTTTGCAATATTTGCCAATTAAGTTTACTAAAAAAAAAAAAATAATAATAACAGCAAACTTTATTTAATTTAAGTCGAGGAAAAACCAATGTATATACAGTGTAGCAAGATCTTAGTGTTGAAAATGATATTTTTTGTATAATTTTACATACATTTTTCAATTCTTTTGAAAATTAATTTTCAAATTAATTTTTTAATTTTAATTTGAATTATTTTAATTCAAATTCAAAGTATTATTTTATAATAACAATGTCTGATAGAAGGGGATTAACGGGCAGGATATTAAGCTGAGATTCTACTGCAGAAAACAAATGCGGAGACTGATATCGCCGAAGAAAGAAATTCCAGGGTCAATCGATTCTGCCTCGGACATTCGTTACTAGGTATCCGAAATCCAGTAAGATTGAGGGGCGCAGCTTGATAAACGCGACCGTACAAAGATTGATTCAGAAGATTCTCACGGGCGGTTTCATCAATCGCGGAGCCACGGAAAAGGCGAATCATTGTCGGACAGATCTCGTGTAGATGACCAACCAGAAGTTCAACTGTTTCGCGGAGGGTTGGGAAGCACAAACGACTGCACTGTTGTCGTCAGTTATACATTGCGAATAAGTGAATGCACTCTGTAAGATGCCTTCTATTTTCATTCTTTATTCGTATAGTTTATTGTTTATCTACATTATCATCATATACAAAATATTTCTTTAACGTTGAGAATAAATAAATCTATTCGCGAAAAATGTCATTCTCGTACTAAGAAAAATGATTACTTAATTTTCAGTTTTCTTCTTTTAAGTAACGGTTATTTTTAGAATATTTTCTTGATAGTCTTAAAATACTTGTATACTTACTTGAAACCAGTAATATTTACTTAAAATAAACTCTCGTGTATACAGAGAAAAATGTATACTATAAATTAAGTAAATATTACTTTATTACATGCAAATATTTCACAAGTTCACGTATTCCTACATCTATCATAAGTTCATCATAAGAATCAAATTTATTCAAAATATATTTTAAATTCTAGTAATTTAATACTTTTTTAAAAAATATACAGTTAAAACAAAAATTTCATTTGCCTACTGTGGCTGTTCTTTAATACACTTTTATATTTTTTGAAAGAGTATAAATTCTTTTCTTCAGTACAATGAGTTTTTTCAAAAATTGTAATAAGTACATTTTAGGATAATCATAGAAAATATTTTTTATTAAAGATAATCGTTACTTACTAAAAGAAAAAAGTAAATGGAATAATCGGAAAAAAGATTAGTTCCAGTAGCAAAAATGTGTATGTGGTAGCTAAATTTCAGTTATATATAGCTAAAACTTAGTCGTCACAGAAAAATTTTTGCTTCTACAACTAATCTTTTGTTTTTTAGCAACAGAATTGACATTTTTCTGTGTGTAGCAGAGAAGTTTCATGATCCCAACTATGGATCAATATCGCGAATTATTTTTCTTTTATTCAAGCTAACATATTTTGTTATACAAAAAAATGCACATATTGCTGAAAATAATATTTACAATTCTAATAAAAACTATTTCAAATTTTGAATTTTTTAATTATTTAAATATTTTTTATTACTTATTTGAAAAGACATGACCTATTATCAATCTTAATATTTTTAATAAAACATGCATACCTACTATAATAAAATGTGAATCTTCAACAATACTTAGAAGCTGAACGAACACATCTGTGTTTCGCGTATGGGAAAAGGAGCAGAGATGTTTATTCGCCTGTACATATCAATAATCGTAACGAAGGAAGAAGAATACGGGCACCCTATGTATGCATATATGCGCGTTAGCATATCGCACAAGTTGAGATAATTGGTCGTACGATCGGGACAAATATTATTTCTCTCCTAACGGAGTCGAGGGAGGATTATATTTGTATGATAATACTTCACACTTGGCTGGCTCCCTATAATGGAGGAGGGATCTATGCATTGGGGGAGCGCGCCCAGTGATTCGACTTGCTATTATACGATGTAATCAGTACTCCATAAATATCGGCGTACTCACCCACCTAACGTTAAGGATTCGGATAAGTGTTATGTTTTATAGGCGCGTCACTCTGATCGTTTTAACGGATCGGGACAATAAAACTGAACACTCGGAGTCATCATTCTTACACTCATAAATGATAAAAACGCTCAAAGAATCTCAAAAATAATAATGTTTCTATTAATGTATTTTATTAACATTTCTACAAACGACAATGAAAGATTTTTCATGCTGGGAAAATTTAATGTAAGAAAGAAGTGTACAAAAACACAATTTATTATTATGCTGAACGATTTATTTTTGTACAAAATTATATTTTAGCAAGTAACTTCAGTGGAAAGAAGGAAGCAACGGTATCACGTAATCTTCTTGTAATTCCGAGTTCTTCGAAGATGACACTAGAGACGTTGCGTCTTCGGAGTGCCTTTGTACGGTAGGGTCGCGACCTGCGAGCAAGCGGCTCTTGCTCTAAGATCGGATAAGAAGAAGAAACAAATCCGCTACCTTTGGGTATGAGAAAACGTGGTATGAGAAAACGTGCGACGGCCGATGGCGGTGTGTCTATTCTGGTAAGCTGTCTAGGAATGCGTCCTTCTCGCTTAGTCTCCCATTCTATTTCAATCAGTCCCTATCTTTCTCTCCCTCTCTTTTTTCGTCCTTTGTTTCCCTTCCTCTTTTTCTCTTACTCGCTGTCCAAGTCCAACACGACATTTGAGAAGCCTTCATCAGGCCCCGATATCCAGGGCATATCGTTTCGCCCGCCACCCTGTCGGCGGTAGATCAAATCAATCTCGATCGCGACGCGCTGCTCGACCCTTTTCCAAGTTCTTGAGACGTCCGCGTTAATATTATGCCGCGTGAGGTAATATTACTCACAGTATAATGAGTTTCTTTAGCTACCAAACCGGCTCAACTACGGCTGCATTTCTGAAAGGCTAAGCTAGTAGGTAGAACGACTCAATACCTAGAAACGATGAACGCTAAAAAAATAGACAATATTTGTATCACAAGTGTCTTTCATATATTCTACAGTGCAGAATAAATGCAAATGTTATCTGATTGCTGAATATTAATCAACAAACGAGTAATGCTGACTTTTTTTACACATTTAGCTACTACAATGATGCACCGGGAAAGTTTAACGTTCGCCAACGCAAGCGAAGTGCGGGCAGGCTTTCGGAGAGCTTGATGCGTATCGTTCGGCATCTAGGTATCTAGGCACAGCGCATTTATGCCGACGCACCTAAATCCGAGACAAATTGTGTCGGCAAACACGGGTATTGTTCGGAAAGAGAAAACCGCCGGAGCGTGTTTACGTCACGCCGCCCATTCTGAAAAGTAATCTACACCGTATTGTCACCGGCGGTGCGCGCGCCTGGCCATCCACGAAAGATTTAGCCCTCTCCCCCTCCCTTTCCCACCCTCCCCCCGCCTTTTTCGCTCTTTAGTGCACAGGCTTTAGTCCCCGCGATATTCACAAGGACGCCGCGGCACGATCTGTCATAGGCATCGAGACTCGCGGTCGGATGATCGCGCGTAAGCGCGTTATTCGCAGCGGCCTTTCAGACCTCGGCGGTATCGTTGCCTCTTACTCGAGGGGTTGGCACTCCGTACGAGGGGTGGGGTAAGTCCCATCACGTCGGCACCGGTCGCCATCACCGTCGGGATTATCTTCGGGGCCTGGTACCACGCTGCTGCGGCTCCTCTTCCCTTACCTGGTCACACTGTCTGAGAACTTAAGCGTTAAATTGTTACTCTCGAAGTAGCGACAGACAGAATGGAATTCACTCGCGTCCCACATTTACGCCTAAATGCGTTCGATTTACACTTCTGCTTGTTTAATAGAAACGTTACGTTCGCGGACAAGCGCGTTTTTTTTCCCGCGCTTGCAAAGCCAGCAAGGCTGAAAAGGTGGTTTATTTGCGAGTTGCAGAGAATTTTGAATCTCGACGAAAGTTCTCGTAAAAAGTTACGTGCCTTCGTCAATATATTCCAACTGCGAAAGTGGATGAGTTCGCGGAAGCTCTCTCTCTCTCTCTCTCTCGTTTATGTAAAGCCAGTAATAAGTAAGAATAAAATCCGACCTCTAGTTTATAGGATTCTTTCTCTCTGAACTGTTTAATATTTTATGAAATGCGTCTTGAAAGTATTTTTTAAAGCTTGTGTAAATTATAATTACTGTAACGTAAATAATTTACTATTCACTGATTCTTTTATAACTTGTGTTATATACAAATTAAATTTCAATACGTTAAAGGGACTAGTACATTTTCGCGTGTAATAACTCAATGTGTAATAGATGCAAATGTTTTGTGTGTCTACACATCTCTATTAGATGTGTGTGTACCATAGATATTTATTCATTACATGTATTATCACAGTGTTTATCCGAAGGTCGAACAACCGGTTCTTAGTCGAATTAACATTATCTTGGGTATTTTTCTATGTTTTAGATTCATAGCCGAACCGCTAGGATTGAGAAAATACAATGATGACTGCAGGACGAGAAGGACAAAGGTGGAGACACGCGCAGCTTGCTGGCCGTTTCCATCGCGCCGCAGCTGTGAAACGCGTACCATCGGCTCGGTATCCACGATGCCTAATTTTTGAGAGTATGTCCGGAAAGCGGGAGGGGGTAAGGAACCACCTGGAACCCCCTCCCTCCCCCCCTCCCGGATCAAGGGAGTGGAGACCATTCGGATGCGCCGAGCCGTGCAACGAGCCGCCGCGAAATAAGGGATGCTCTCCTCCACCCTGTCCCCGACGGTTTTCGACAGTGCCGTAACGCGCGCACGTACCTCCGTCGTGTTGCGGGCCCTCGACCACCGCTTTTTTTTGCGATGGGCATTCTGTACACGCACGTATATACGTGTAACCAATACCGACGCTGCTTATAGGGCAACCCTCGCCCGAAGGGTACGCCGAGACTTAAGCACGAGCATACTTACCGCATGTTGCCATAATGAGTCGCGGGGTCGAGTGCGCGGAAGAGGGAGAAATGGGGTGGGTTCGGGTCGCCTCCCTCCTGTTCTCTTTTCATTCAATGCCGCAAAGAGCGGCCGATGCCGTCAAAGGAAGATTAAAGTGCCGTGATCCTTGGCAGTTTGTTTATCGGCCGGCTTTCTCCTTCTTGCCCTGCCTGCGTTTTCCTTTTTTCTTCCTCCGTCTTCTGCTTCTCCTCCTTCATCTTTGCCTTCCTCTACGTGTATGTACGCGCTGAATACGACGTATTGCGAACCGATAGAATAGAAGAGCGTTTTCTTCGCAGGCAAAACTTGGCGTTTTTCAATTGAACATGATAATATAATATCAATTGTAATCGCGTAGGTATCGAAGTAATCGAAGCGATTGCTTGAACGTCTGATTGTTCATTCAATTATTTTATTGTCCAGATCATTATTTCAAATATTAATTTTTGGTATTCATTTTTCTCTTTTCCTTTCTCTTTTTCAGACAATGTCAGCGACTCTATCTTCTGTTTTCATTGGAAAAATTTAATTTTTATGAATCATGTTATTATGTATGTACAAAATGGAGCTTTTCGCGATGCATACTGGTGATCTTTCGTCCCCGCTTTAAAATCATTGATGGCAATCCAATTTGTCGGTGTACATTTCTGTAGCGTTGCTCGATAACTGCAAAAGTTACCCGTTTCGTCGTTCACAAAGCGCACGTAAAATCACCTCTGGACGCCGCAGTACGCAGTATACGCGCTGGATGTACAAGGGTTCAATCGCGGTTTTGCGAGGGGTTGGAAAGTCGGCACACGGAGGGAAACGCGGCACAGGGGATGTTTCGGAGAGTAGGGCGTACACACACCGGCGGAGGGAAAACATGGTGGCCAACTGGTTGCGGCATTCATCAGAGGCGGTGCTCCGCGTACCTTTTGAGATCTCGTCTTTTTTATCCGTTCTCCGTGTACACGCGTACAGCATCGGTATGAAGGGGAACAGGAGAAAAGAGTGAGAGAGAGAAAGAGAGAAGGGGGACGATTGGCTCTATGAGAAAAACTCTCCATTGAAACTATCGACGAGAAAGGAGCCGCCTCCGTGTCGGCTCCCTTTGCGCGATCCGCCTCGATCCTACGAGGAATCATCGGGAGGTATTTACACCTTCTTTACGCCGTAGAGCCGCACGCAGCGCATTATCGCCGGGCTCTGCTTAATCATGCGTGCCGCGCGCGCCCTGCCATTTACAAAGCCGCACGTACGTAATTGTAAACGTCGTCGCACAAAGAAAGCGCTTTTCTCTCGCAGCATCCACGTTCGTGAGAGGTGGCTCTCTCGCGTAAATATAAAATATCTTTGAAGTCGCACAAAAAAAATAAACATAATTATTAATAACCGGAAAATTGGGTAATTATAGTGCCTATTCCATGTCCCGCTTTCCAGCACTAATTAGGTTCTCGATTGGCGTTCAGTGACGGGCGCGATATTTTTCAGCACTTTCAGCAGAATTTTCATCTCGTCGAAAGATCTTTCGAATGGCCGCGATGTAACGTCGGTAGTTTCGCGGAATAATATTTTTTTCCCGAGGAAAAACGAGACACATTCCCGTAAGTTCGTCCAACCGTCGCGAAAGTTAACAGATAGACGCGGGAAAAAGCGGAGATGTATAGCGCTCTCGCGTTGCGGCGAACGGCCCGAAGGGAGAATGGAAACGGGCGGAACGCGCACGCTGCGCGGCGCGGCGCGGATCAGAAGCGTGTGGCCAATCTCCCTCTCGGATGTTTCCAATTACGTTTACGTCTCTACGTCTCTCCCTCCCGCGCCATCCCCCTCGCGCCGGTGTCTGATTACACCGCGATGTCGGGCGCCCCGTCGCCGCAAAGAGATGCACTTGCTGCCGCGCCCGCGCCCGCGTCCTTCGTCGCCGGGCGCCGAAGCCTGAAATCAGAGAATAATAAAATTCACCTAACGCCGTTTACGGGATACGGGCCCCCGGCCCCCGGCCCGGATGCGCTTCCGCGTAGCGAGCGTGGCTGCTCGCAGAAAGGGCAAATGCGGAGAGAGTAATCCGATACGTTCGACGGCGCAAGTTTCGCGAGGGTAACCACGTTTCGACACAAAGTTGGCCCTTTAAAAGTTGGCCCTTTAAAGACCGCCGATATCGAGGCGCGCTTTATGCTCTTCTTTTCTCTCGTGCACGAGAATGACCGATGGATATTGCTGGATATCCAAATGAAACCTGTTATTTGCTGCGGTTTTTATACGAAATGTTGCTAAATTGTACATGTGTAATTTATATATATAATCGTTTATATATATTTTAACAGATTTTTTTTTTAAATGACGAGTACAACGGAAGCCGATATCGCGTTTATAGCAAATCGCTCGATCGTTACCCCCCGTTGTTATTATACGTACGTAGCTAAATCAATTACTCGCAAATTGTAATTATTATTCTCCGCGGCGTATCTTTGTCCCGCGTTATTTTTTTTGTTCCGATAATCACATTGCGCCGGTCTCTTTTTGTCGTGGAACGAGACATTTAAAGCCCGCGAGCGCATAATCCATTGTTCACACGGATAATTTTATTAATGTACGTTAATCCGCGTGTTCCATGCGTTCAAATGCCCGTATTGCAGTTCGTTAACTTAATGGCGATTATCAGGATGAAATGCAACTCGTAAATGCGCGAGGCGCAATCCGGATAAGCCGAAAGGCAATAAAGAGGAATTGCAAATGCTTCGGATGAAAATGCTGCCAACAATGCGGCCTCGATAGTATTCTGTTCGTGTTAAACGTTCGAATAACACCGTTGTGCATGAAATCGGTTCGATTAAAAATACCACTAAGCGCTAGTTGTTTTGCAGAATATTCAATACAGGTAATAGGTCGAAGTAAGCGGCGACGAAGGTAGGTATACGCGATGCAAAATGGATGTGATAGTAGCGGTACGATGTGCCAATAAGAAAACCTATATAAGTACTACTGATTAATTTAGTCCTGCGCCGACAATCATCCGAAACGTCAACCCCGTACACGTCGCGAACAAATACAGCACATAAGAGATTCGTCGCGTTTCGACGCCGGCTTGATAAATCCAATTGTATACGGCGGCTAAAGCCGAAAGATACACGAGGACCGTGTCGAAAGACGCGCTACCGAACTTTGACAGCCACTTGCTGCCGCGTGTTTCACGGCTATCAGCCGAGCGCCGCTGCTTAGCTGGAGGCAATATTTAGCGTGGAAGCTACGGCATATAAAGACCTTATTATCCTGACGGCTCTCATCCACTCTTCGTATTCATCACGACGTCACCGAACGGTGCATCGTTTCCGAAACTTGCCGCGAATCGGTTCGGAATGAGTATTACCTTGAAGATTTCTCGACAAGTTCCGCCGCCCACGCTGAAACGTAATGTATTTACCTTGCAGATGAATCAAGTTTACAGGTATAACGAATTTAAGCAAAATATTGGTACAAGTAGACAAGCTAATTCAGCGGTAGCAAAGCTAAATTTGAATTTTAAAAGTTTGGCCAGTTTCAAAATACAAATAAATGCGTAACAAAAAATAAGATAAATGTCTCAGTAACTGAATATTCTGGACACTTACTGTTCATCTTAACTTATTATTAATTTTAAATGTGTTTTTTGTTGTAATAATATTAAAATAATATTTAAAATAATACTGAAAAAATTAATTATTAAAATAATACCAAAAATAATACCAAAAATAATATCATTTTAAAAAATAATATTAATATTTAATTATAATCTCTAAAAAAATATTAAGATACTTATAAAACAGGTTATTTTAAATATTGTAAAAATTAGCGTTAAAAAAGTTTTGTATTGTAACACAACTGACAATGAGTTAAAGTACATATTTTCATGACGTTTAACAAATTTAAAAAAAAAACATTGTGTTTTTATTAAGATAATATTTCTGTATTTATTTTATAAACAATATAAATAATACATTAGGAACAAGTATTTAGGAACAAAGAAAAGCATTTCAGATTGTGCGAATATTGTTTTATTCAGATGCTTCACAACTCATATAGCACAGAAGCTTGCAGAAATATATTGCTGGAACGTTGCAACAACGTTGTGCTGCAAGCTCTGCACTGTATGGAAAGCTTTTATTATTTTCAGAATAATTAACTAATCTTTCTTATTTTTGTATATAGTATTTTGTATATAATATAATATTTTTATATGTTAATAATAACCTTTTACATTTTATATTTTAATTATATAATTATTGTGGATTATTTAAAATCGTGAATTCTTACAAAAATTTAATAAGCTTGTCTCTTGTACGTTATTGGGACATTTACCTTAAAATTGACCAGCGAATAAAGAATCTTTTTTTGCTGGAAGATTGCTTGATCTCGTATTTATTTTCATTAATTCTACACGTTTAATCAGACAATCTGTTAATTGTCCATTATTTTATTTCTGCTCTTTTCGTTAATTCAATTCTATTATCATCCTTTGTTAACTATACTTCTCTCCTTTTCGGATGTTTCGTAAACCATTCGCGAGTCTCGTTAAACTTTCATCGAACAACTCGCGCGCGTCGAGGTGTTAGGCGTGTTCATCGATTCTCGTCTTCGATTAAGCATGCCTGGCCGATTAATTGTGTATTGATCGGTTACGTATTTAATGTATAGTAAGATCATCTGCACTTAGTAGATACTTAGGTGCCTTCTGACACTCCTTTTGTACGTACGATGAAGTCACGCGAATGTTCTCTTTAATCTTGAAAGTTCGTTACTTGATACTAGTGCGCACCGAGGTATAGACGTTCTCACAACGTTAAATTCGCTTCAATTTTTGCTCTCGCTATGTTACAGTGCGGAAAAGAAGATAAACTTCTTAAAAGAAGAAAGACTTCTTAACCCTTTGATTACTATAATGGTTATTTTCTATATCTCGATTCTTTATCGCTATCAATCAAAAGTCTTTAATTGTTTTCATAACATTTCTTTAATCTAAAGAACGTTCGCTGTTTTTTAATTAAATTTTACGGTCACTCTATGTATATAGTGATACAGCTCAGCCGTAGTCAAAGAGTTAAAGTACACTGAGAAAAAAAAGTTTACTTGACTAAAATTTTCAACTTGATCAAATTTCTTCATTCCAAATATTTATGTATTTAAGCTAAATATATAAATGTTTAAATTAAATATGTTTAAATTAAAGTTCAAGTGTTTCATATAATTGAGTTAAAATCAAATACATAAATACTTGAATTAAAGAAATTTAACAAAGTTGAAAAATTTAGCAACTTTTTTTTCTCAGTGTAGGAAACAATTGTACATTCGAAAGAAAAAAGTTTTCGTTTTTATTTTTTTCATGATCTCTAATTTTTTTATCGACAATTATTACGTGAACCCGATACAGTTTTCTATTTCCACTTGCACATTACTAATGGCAGGGAACAGCGTGGAACAAATCCTATTGTAAAATCAATTTCTCATGGTATAATGGCGCCAACGCGAAGTTATGATTGGTACGAACAATTGGCAGGCATACATGCGCTTTTCGAATATAAAAATAATTGGTAGTCGACGAGTTTTTCGCGGGCGACGGGCTCCATACGCTGCGACGAATGATCGAAATAATTTACGCGTCGGCTGGATGCATCCGCGCAACTTTCTCGTAACGATTCGCGTCCCGTTCTTTTTTTCGCTGCGTTATTTCCTCCGAGCGTGTCGTTAATCGCGCCGATTGCCGCACCAGCGAGAAAGAGCTAGGCACGCAGGTAATTGGCGCCTAATTGGACCCACCTGTTCCATCCGGCCGGGCAAAGGAATCTCGACTCTCTTACAGTATTTATTTTAAGCGAAGGGGTTGGTTCTCTCAATTACCTAGCACTTGTGTCAATTCTCTCAACAGCAAATCACAGATTTCATAAAGATATTTACCTTTTAATCCACCAGAGAAATAGTTTTTCGTTAAAAAATGTGCTCAATTTATTGAATTATCAAAAGACCATTGGTAAAGATTGCATTTTTAATGTTAATGCTACATTTCAATACAAACACAATAAGAGCAAAGCATTTCTTGGCGCACCTAATCCTTTTGATCTCCGCAATTTTATTTATCTTTAACAATGTTTCAACATCAAGCTGTAAATTTTTAAGTACCGTGAATTACACAATAAACACCGCAGAAATAAATTGTAAAGGAAACACTATCTTTTAGTATCCAACCATCAGTAAACGTCATTTGTCAAATACATGTAACGAAAATGCATTCGCTCTAATTCCACGTTAATACGCCGTTTCGTGCGACTTGCTTTGTATGCGAAGTAATCGCTTTAAAACGCTCGCTAATTCTCAAAGAAAGAGCAAACGCCGGTTTTTACTCGCGGCCGCCATTATCTCTCATTAGAGTGGGTTCTTTTAGCGCAATCCCTCTTATGTCAACCCACGCTTATACATGTGCGGACCGAGAAAACGTGAAAGATAAAATAAAGGCAGGGGATTCGAGAAAAGGGGTGCGACAAGAGGGTTGGACAAAATGTACCGACGCAAAGCTCGTGCATGTATGCGATTGCGCATACAGACGGACTGAAGAGAAAAAAAAAATAAAATGAAATTGATGGGTTGCCAAAGGCAGATAAATCGAAAGGTGGATTACGACGTGATGGACATTATGCGTGAAAGCGGCATCGGGATGTGTCAAACTTGACGTCCATCCGTGTCAAACTGTTCTTGTCCGCTGTACAAACTACTGTGCGCGGAAGCTCGTAAAGAAAATTACGCGAAATCAATAAATTAAAATCTATCCAATTATCTCATAATGCCAAAGACGTGAACTGATCAACACACTGTGAAGCTAATCAATCTAATAGAAAAGATTATTTCAGGGACTTAATCTTACAGAATAATAATAGTTAATAATAATTAATCATTAATTTGATAACTGAATGGAGAATGATGCATAATTAGGAATCTAGAAGAAGTCTGATAAATTTTTGTTGGATACAGTAAAGTATTATATGTATTTACCCTTACAGCACAAGATATCGTATGAATATACGAGAATATTCTAGATATCGTGAGAACATTCGTACAATATCGTGATATCATGCGTATATTTTTAAAATGTCACAATATTCGTTCGATATCATGTGCTGTTAGGATACTATATCCAATCACAGTTTTAATAGTTTATATTGCTTGTAAGTTACTAAATACGGACCAGTAAATAAATTATGATACAATAAATTACGCTGATGAAAATGTTCTAATTTGTGCTGATGAGACCTGATGGGTAACGAAAGAACACAAGAATGCTCTGAGGCATCATTAGCTTTCATTGTGTTGGCAAAAATGAGTAAAAGGAAAAAAAGGAACTCGTAGGAATCGTTTCAGTCGCACTGCTGCCGCATTATAAAGCATGAATTTAACGAAAGAAAGGCGGACAGAGAAGGACAACTTAATCAAACGCATGAAAATAAAAGAGGAATCCCACGCGAGACTCAAACAGCGTCGTAATTTTGCATTTTTTCACACACTCGCGCGTGCAATCACAACGACGACAAACTTACCCCGGCGGCGTGAAAAAATCCGCGCGGAACAGCTCGCGGCGGCGATGGCAGAGACAGGGAAAGAGACGACGGAAAGATTCATCGGACGACGACGGATGAACAACAACGACGACGACGACGACAACGACGACGACGACGACGACGACGACGATGACGACGACGACGACGGTGGCGGCGACGACGGCGGCGGCGACGGCGTTGCGTGCGAAGTGGCGTCGCGACGCCGGGCGTCGGCGTGGATCTCGCACGCGCCGTACCTTTCGCGTCGCGCGCCGAAAACAATGGCGGCGTCGTCGTCGGGGTTCTCCGGATCCAACGCGGAGCAGGGAACACCGCCCACGGCAAGCACCGCCCCCGTTAGAACGTCCAGCAACAGCGATCGATGGCGGTGGCGGTGGCGGTGGCGGCGGCGACGCCGCCGCCGCACAGCCTCGGCTCTCGAGGGCGCCGCGCCGAGCCGCGCCGCGCGCTCGGAGTTGCGCGATGCCGCGCCGCGTCGCGCGGCACAATTGCGGTTTATCCCCACCGTCACGGTTGGCGAGCGCGACGGGCCACCGCCACGCCATCGTCGCCGGCATGGCTCCACCCAGATACACACTATGCCGCACTCTGTCCTGGCCGAGAAGCCTCGTCAGGGGCAACGTTGCCCGGAGGCAAGGCAACTGCCTGGTCGACTCCGCTCGCTCGCGCAGGACGAAGGAGAGAGGAAGAGCGAGAACAGGGGGGAGAAAAGAATGAGGAACGGAGACGGCGAGAGGCGCGGCAGGAGAGAGCAGGGACAACACCGACCGAAGGGAGATGGTGTACACGATGTGTAGGGAACGCTGCGCGCTTAGGGGTGGGGACGCCAAAATCGTGCGGCAGGGATCTCCGCATGCGGGAAGGCAGACTCTGGTGGTCAATCGGGCGCCGCGCACCGCAGCAGCGACGCGTCACTGCACCCCTGTTTTGGGAGTCGGGCACGTGCTTCTTTCCTCTCCACCGACGCCGCGCGTTCAACTGCATTCCGGTTGCCTCGCAGGCAGCTCATCCGCAGCCAGCCAGGCGCGATAAACGCCGATAAACCGCGCACGAGAGAAGCCGCGCAACCGTGCCGCGGAAGACACCGGCCGCGAAGACGACTCTCCTGTGCGCTGGATACTGTCTAGCACCCTTGCATCCTTTCGCAGTACGGCGTTGATTGAAACGACGACGATTATCAATCGCTGCACCCTCTCGCTTTCTCTCTCTCTCTCCCTCTCTCTCTCTCTCTCTTGGAACATCCCTCCGCGTGTCGCGCCAAATGTCGCAAGTTGACGACTGTAATCAGCGTTAATCGCCAAACAGTGTGAATTCCCCGACGTTGCGAGATTCGATGGACTCTCGTTAAGCTGTGCGATTGTAGTGTGTCAGTGAGATCGAGCAGAGTTGAGCCGCAGCTTACTCATTCGTCGACATTCCCGCCGCCGATTCCTTCGTCTCTCTCACTCTCTCGAGTTCTCGTCACCGGCGTTAACCGAGGAGCGTGGAAGCTCCGATCAACGGAAGCCGCGCCGAGAAAGTGCTGTGAACGGAGCAACGCCGTCGCGGATTGTGCTTTCAGCTGGTGGCTGGATCCGGCCTGACCACGGCCATTCTCGACACGGTACGTTCGCATTCACTTGCGCGATGAAAAGACGAATCGCTCGACGGGACGTCTAAGCATTTTATTCGACTACCAGTTCTTGCTCCGTCCAGGACGGTGGACCTTTCGTAAACGCGTGTAAAGTATTAAGGATAAAGCTTATAGCTTACGTACGACACTGCTGAGTAACTGTTTAGTTTAGAAATTAGAACTGTAGAGTTTAGAGCAGTTTGAAGCTCAAGTTTATCCTCAGTTAACTAATCTCCGTGCTCACTTCAAAACTTAGAGATTTGTATATGGCCTATTATTGTAATATTTTCTTAGTACACTGTGACTGCGTTATTGTAGAAAATTAGAACTGATTTTTGATTTAAATACCTTCGGTTTAAACGCTATAAATTATATTCTTCTTATTTGTAACGAATAAATTGTAGTTGTTCTCATTTTTAAAACAATACAATGATGTAACTGCCATAAAAGCTTCCATTCTACTTGCACAATTGATCATAGAGTATTTTATGAAAATGAATACAATTACTAATTTGAAATATTTAATTTTTTATGTAAAAATACCTATAATAGTTAAAATAATGTATAATGTGAAGATTATTTGAGAACATTACGAGTTTAATAAGTTACATTGTCATAAAATATATTAATTTGCATTCTGTGTATTTCTGTAACACTCTATATAACTATTATTTGCTTAGACACAATTTTAATAATGCGCAACATGTAAAATCTTTGAAAAATGTTTCACGGGGTGCATTATACATTATAAATTCTATTACATGCATTTTCGCAATTGGAATACACCTCTGATGAAGAATTATCAATTTCTATGCAATATATATTTTGTCAGTTTAAGCAAGGCATTTCTTTTTAATTTATGAGATTATGAGACGCTTATCTCTTTTATGTAATAAGAGCAGAAATATCTCGTCTAAAACTGACAGAGGAGCGAATTTTTTTCCTTGCGAGACCGCGTCTCTTCTACTATCTATAGAAAACTGTAATAAACCGAAATAGATGTAATAACTTGGACGTGCGGCACGAAGCGACGCGACGGTTAACTACAAATTGCGCGTGGCACAATGCCGTTGTTAACGCCCGAGTACCTCATTATGATCGCGAAAAAAAACTGTCGATTACAAGCGGAATGTATCGGGCTTGTTTAACGAAGGTGCGCGAGGCATTATCGCGATGCCTTTTACCGCTGCTTCGATTTTCTAACCCGTTACAGACGACCTATTCACGTTTCAATCTCGTTCTATTTGATTTGTATTTCAAGTTGCACGACTTAATGACGTAACTTGTGCGATGACTACATTTTGGATAGAATAAAAGACGAAAGGGGTTCTCTCATTAGGCCACTTTTTACACATGAATTTATGATTGCACTCTACACTTTTATTGTATAAAATATTCGTATTCAGATATTACTATCTTGGATGTGAGTTTCGACGTTGTAGTTTTAATATCCCTTCTGTTTCGTGCGCACGTAATTATTTAGATTCCAATTTCAACGAGACAGAGAGAAAGAAAGAGAGTATGTGTGCGCATATTACAATACTCTTATTATCTCTCGCTCGTAAGCAGCACCCGTAATTTTTAAAAGGACATTATGAAAGAAACGCGAAATTATTTTTCATCAAAAATGCTTTTATAGCTGCTGGGAGAGCCGTATTTTACAATGTGAACTTCTCTGCGCCCTTTCCGTTTGCATGTTTATTCGAGGAGCACACGATAGTCGCCATTATTTTTAGACGAAGGGAGAAACGAACACACTTCTCTCATTGAAAGTGATACAATCTCGGAAAATAACAGATGTCTCCTCGAGTGCTTAACAAAGAAAGCGTACCTCGGAGATTTCGTGAAAAGCCCTTTGTCGTGCCCGAAGCGTCGGCGGCGAAGGGAAAAAAGGACAGGGCGGGGAAAAAATCTTAGCCTCAATTATTTACTAATTCTGCGTCTCTTTTCTTGTGGCTATTCCGTTGTAAATTGATTCGCGTCCGCGTTTCGTGTTTCGCGCAGACAAGTTGTCTGATCACTTGAGATCGAAAAAAATTCAACGTTCGATACATTAGCTTCAACAATAATATAGAGTCGTTCTGAGGCTACGGGATAATTAAAATTTCAATTTATGCAAAAAAAAAGAATCAAATTATATTGTTTAATACGCGCGTAGAAATCTGATTCGGTGGGGTAACTCATCGGTGGCACTATGGAGTTGCGTCGGCGAATTAAAAAGCCGATTAACTCGAATTCGTATCCGATTCGAATTAGCGCGACGGCGACGCAGTGAGTACGCGCTCGCAGTTTACCGCCGGCGGCGTCCTAATTGGCGTAAATTAATGCATCGTGCTTAAACTTCCGCCTTTCGCGCTCGACGAGATGCAGGTCGCCTGTGAGATATTCCGCTTTTGTGTGCCGAGAAGGTAGCGCGCGGAGTCGCATCGTTTCAACGAGACTAAACGCAGCTCGTTCCTCAGATCCCCGTCGCGTTCTGCACGCCGCCTAGCTTGTCCGGATAACTCCGAGGCAGTAAATTTCGTTGGTATTTCATTCCACGCTCTGCTACCTAAAAGTCCTCAAGTGCTCGCGTCAAGTGGCCCACCGTTTCCACGTCTTCTCGCGCTTTTTATTAATTGAATCGTGCAATTACGACCGCAATCACAGTCTTTGCTATTGGTAAAAAATTTCGTTATATTTTCGTGAAAAATCTTCGCTATAAAACAAATTTTACTATAACGTTTACACGTAGACTCGTTCAATCATACTTGTATCACAAATGTTCAATAAAATTTGCGCAAAGTCCACTTGGATAACTAATTCATTATTATAAAATAAGTACAGCCTGTAACGCGTACTCGTTTGCGAAATATTGTATTTATGCAAATCTATCGGTTTTCATTCCATCGCTATATAAGTGATGTAGATCGCCACCGCGGGGAAACGTTTCTGTAACGTCAAGTTGCAGGATATAAAGTATCAACGACTAAATTATTTATCTCTCTGCCAGTCGCGCGAAATCGCGTTTTGACAGCGTAGATCCAATCGAGATCTCGGTGTAGCGGGAGAGCCACGAGCTTGCTCTCTCTCTCTCTCTCTCTCTCTCTCTCTCTCTCTCTCTGTCTCTCTTTCTCTCTTCCTCTCGCCGTCGCGCCGCTGAGAAGCAGGGTCTCGGCAGTGAGTCGCGACGAGACGCGGAATGATCTCGCGGTCGACCACGTTTAACGACCCTTGGCTCGCCGCTTTACAGCTTGCACTTTTCGATCCGGCCGGGCGCGCGGGGTATTGATGTCCCCCGCTTTGCCGTCGGCCGTCGTGACGTTACCGCGACCGGGCTTGAAAGGAGCTAATGATCTACGAGTCTCGCCGAATGACAATTAACGCTCGTCCCGACGCACGCCGGCGTGTGATGATTAACCGTGATGAGATGAGGGGCACGCCGGAATGCGCATAGACGCGCTGCGCTCGCGGCCGCTTCGCGCGCACACGTCGGATTTCTCGATCGTCAGAGGATCGAGAAGAAGGCGTTGCGGCAGGTGTTCGATAGTGCGACGGTGATTAGTGCGACGGTGATTAGATGCTTTCTCGTCGTACGCTGATTTTCACGATTCCCCTTCTGAAAATAGCATCGCCGTTCAATCATTTGCACGAACGCGTTAATTATTTCTTCTTTACGGAGAATGTTGCTTAATTATCGGGTAGCTTTGATAAATAGAAGGTAGGGATGCGCGTGAATCATATGTGTATATCGTTGTGAATGGCACTCATTTTTTATGTACGCGTATAATCTTCCGCGGCTTTCAGTTTTAAAAATAGAATAACCAGCGATAAGTATGCATTATTTCAAAGTCAATGTATAGTCTGAGAACGTAACGGTGCCGCCCCGTTCACGAATACAGTGATTTATTGTTACGAAGTATGAAATATTGTGCAACATAATGATATCTAAAATTTATTCACGATTATCAAGTTTGTAATAACATTGAAAATTCAAGAACAAAAATCGCGTTTTTTTTTCTTTCAAAAAGAAATCGGATTCGAATTAAATTCGAAATTTTTAAATGACAACGCAAATCCCTTCAACGCAAATCCCTTTCATTGGCACCCTTTGTAACAACGCGACACACACACTTTCTTAACGGCACTTCTTTCGCGCGTCGTGTACGCGAAATTTTCGATTTATTGTCGCGGTGCGCAAAGTAATACGAACAAATTTATGCGGGACGTAATCAGCCTTGGAAAAATTCGGAAATTTACCGCCGACACGGCAATGTTTATTATTTGCCTGGGCGTTATTTATTTTTTGGCGCACTTTGAAATTTGCTTTTGGCGAACCAGTTTCGACGGCGCCAATATTTACCGCGCTTCGCGGGCGATAATCCCCCGAATTATGTTCTTTGAAGCCGCGTTATTTACGCGCGCGGAAGGGCGTGTGCGACGCATCGTGTCGCGTCGCGTCGCGACGCGCCGCGCCCGCACCGCACTGCGGAAAGGTATAGGGATCAATTGAATTTTCGTAAATTGCCGTGAATTTATAAAATTATTGTGAACGTATGTAAAATTATTTCGGCCGTTGCGCGCCGGCGCTCGTTAATCGTTAACACCGATGCTCGCGCCGCGGCGCGCCGTTCGCCGTCGGCTATCGCGAGCCGCGCGCCGCCTCGCGCCGTTGCGTTTTTTTCATCGCGTAAAGCCTTTTTTTCTCGCGTATCGCCAAGTAAAAATTTCGCAATACGATTAAGAACGATGCGAAATTGTAAATCGAAACGCGCTCGCGTCTGTTAATAATCCATGCTCCCGATACGTTACGTCGTTACGCCCGAAATTGGTTTTTGATCGCGCTCCGCACTAAATAATCATCGCGCAACGATATATTCCCCGCGAGAGTTACGGCATTATCGGCGATATTATCCAGCTCCGATAATACGGTATCCGCGTTATAGCATGTTATACGAATTTTAACATGTTTACGATCAATATGTCTTTTTTTTAAAAACGATGGTGGATTTTTCCTGTTTTTATTTTTTGTTTTAAATAAAACACAGAGAACGAGCGAGAGAGAGGGAGAAAAGAGGAGAAGCAGAGAATTATTAATTTTCGTTTCCTCTTAAAAATTACTCTTTTGAAAGATGTATTACTGTGTGTGTGTGTGTGTGTGTGTGTGTGTGTGTGTGTGTGTGTGTGTGTGTGTATGTATATAATTATAAAGATATTATTTTAACAGGTACAAGATTGCGTTTACTTTTCGAGAAAGTTAAAGTGCGAAAACTTTAAGAAAAGTTCTATAAAAAGTCTAATACCGAACAGGCTTATTGAAATAAGTACTCCGCTTATCAGATTTATCGTTACTCTCATCATGTTAAGTACCAGAATTGAATTTACTGTGAAATAAATACCTGGTATTATTTAATCAATACTCTTTCACTTCGTACGCTTTTCTCTCTCTCTCTCTCTCTCTCTTTCTCTCTCTCTCTTTCCGAGCGGATTAGGCGCGAAAGCATCTAATTAAAAGGAGATCGCAGATCGAGGGGAAATCTAATCGAGTGATTCTAAATGATTTCAGCACTGTGTTAGCGTGGCCGGAGGTGGCGGCGGTGGAGACGGCGGCGGCGGCGGCAGCGGCGGCGGAGGCGGCAGTGGCGGCGGTCGGCTGAGCCTGCACCTTCGTCCTTGCGGAGGTAGCGGTGGCGGCGGCATCGCCGAAAGTGACAGCGCTCCGGAATACCCGCCGAGCGCTGCAGCAGTGCGGAGCAGGGAGGCGGCGGCGGCGGCGCTGCACGCGGCAAGGACCCTGTTGGGCGCGGGGGTGGCTAACCCTTGCTCGCCCACCCCCGAGCCGCCCTTTTGGAAGATGCCGCATAAAGGTCGGTCGAATCAATTTACTTAATTTGCGCGAGCCGGCGTCGCGGCGAGAAAACGAGGTGTTTGGCGATTGACCGGAATAGTATTGACGCGCCAGGCGGGTCGATAATCGGCAAACAAATAGCTGATTTTCTAAATGCGGTCAGCAAATGAGCTTTGCCGGCGGAAACTCTTGTCGGTAGATGAAGAGTCATTTGCAAGAATGACCGTAATTGATTTGTTCTGCGAGAAAATATTGTCAATTACCGAACACTTTGTTTTTAAGCGAGCAACGTAAAAATGAAAAAAAACTTGCGGCAAGAATTGCAAGGACGATGCAAGAATCATTCTCACAATTCTAACTCTACAAAAGTTACTATATGAAAGTGAAGCAAGATAAACAGACGAGGAAATTCTTACGAAGCTTGATCCACCCCCTACGGGCTAAATAACTAAAAAATTTTATTATAAATTTCTGGATTGTCGCTGGTTTTTTCGAACTCTTCAATCGCAACGACTTCTTGCGACGCAGTCTGACTGTCACTTGGCACAAGTTAGATACCTAGTTAGAGTAAGAAGCGATTGCAGTAATCAATCTATACAGATTCAGTAACTCGCAAGTATGCGCATCTCGCAGTCTTAATTAGGTAGTTAAGAATCAATTGCGCTTATTCTCACTAACTTTAAGAAAACTTATATAAGTTTTTCTTTAAAAAGATCTTGACTGAAAGTTTTTTAGAATCGTTTAGCAAAGATATCGCAATGTGCTTAAAATATGATGTTAAATTTGATGATGTCTTTCACAATGTTTTTTAATTCATGGCATCTCAATTACCAGGATAAAGTATTTTAATAATTAACATCAAAGTCACATCAAAGTTTTCAAGCGACAACGACTCGATTTTGATATTTGTTTTTGCGACGTGTAGCGCGTGTTATTGTCGCTATATCGTCGTACCATCGTTGACGGAGCGATACTTGAGCAGGTAGTGGCGCGAATTGTATTACCCTTCGTGTCACCGTTAATTTAATGACGACGAGTAATTCGTAACATACGCGAATCAAAGTTTTCTCAAAGCATAGATGGTTTTGATAAGCTCTTCCAGCGCAGCCCTTCCAGCAAACTTGCGATGAGTTATACGAGCGAAGGGACGAATAAATACGCGTACGTGCTTATGAGCTTAGGTGAGCTCGCGGTTACCCCCGGGGGTTAGTTGGTAACTTGACACGCCTTTGGCCGGCTTCTGTCGGGCCAGCGGACCCCTTCGCTCTCAGCGACTTCGGCAAGGCGAAGGGTGTTGGAGGCCCTCTCTTGCACCTCGAGAGATTCGTTCTCGCGACCCCGACGCGACGCACCACACCCGACAACAATCAGTTAGGCTGGCTCGGACCTCCCTTTCTTCGTACTCCCCGACAATAAGCGGGGGCTGCTTACACCGCCAATTTGTCTCGACGCAACGTAATCTTTCTCCCGTCGAGGAGCTACCTACACTTCGCTCGAGAGCGGAGACGCAGGATCGCGTTACGCGACTATGGCTCACGCGAGATCATAATGGGACTCGTAGGAGGGTAAGTGCTTCCCCCTCCCTCCTCTTCTCTTGCTATAATGCCCCCTCCTCTCGTATTCGTGTATAGCTTCAGAGGCGGACAATGCTCGCGTGGCACGAGCGCGCCCCTCTTTCATTCGTCCAACCACTAGTCTGCCTCCTCTCGCATTTTCTCTTTTTTTCTTGTGTACTATATCAGGAAGAAAGAGGGAGAGAGAGCGCGCTCTTTTACTTCGGTTCACCATAAAAACCCCGGTAGCTATTGGAATCAAACGACCGATTCATGAGAACGCTTTATTTCGTTCTCGTCGCTACACGAGATTTGTTAATGGTTATGGCAACCCCGCGCGTTGGTTACGGGCTCTGGATCGGATCTCGCGCGTGCCAGAGCAGCGGAGGCTGCGGAGATTACCTGCCTCCGCTACTCCAAGGGGGTAATAAATGTCGGCGGCGCGGGATTATCCCCGCGACCAATCAATAGAGACCACACGGCTCCGCAATACGTCCGCGAGGCACGCTGATAACTTTTGCCCGTGAATACGCGTAGGGGAGCTTCGAAATATACGCCAGTTTGCTTCTCCGACCTATGTGACTTTGCCTGCATATTGTCACGGAAGATACGGGTGTACAGATGCATTCTCTGTTAATTGTAAAAATAGCTGACACGCGGATTTCGGAACACTTTGTACACGAAAAGCTGCTAATTAAACGCCATTAAATCTCGAAAGTTAAATCGAGTCATTAAACCTATTGCAACACGTTCGAGACATTTTTCGTTCGCAATTGTCAAACGGAGAACATTGAAGATAACTCATCGTTCACGAGAGCGCGGAGGATTTAAAAATCAATAGAATGCCGCGAAGAAGAAGCGACGTACGAACGACAGGCTAGTTATTATTTCGATGACATTAAGGATTGCTGTCGTCTTTGCTCGTTACGACAATAGCTCCTTTCGTACAATGAGAGTTTATCGAGTCGAGATTTCACGGTCCGTTATCCCGTTTACCGGCGCAAAACTTATTTAATCGTTGCGCAGCGGCGACGGCGGCGGCGTCGAGATTATCGCGTTATCTCGCGTATTCCCGCGTGAAGCATCTTGTTATCCGTGAATAGTAACGAACGCGAACGTATGATTACGAACCCCCCGCGGCCACGCGAGTTCGGTATTTACCTGCGAAAAGCTACGAGGAAGACACACACTTGCGAGGCTGCCTTACACACTGGTGTCAATAATAACGGGCGCGGTAATGAGTATGCGCTGCCGGGGGATGGCGGCCGCTAATACTGCGCCGCTGCCTCTTAACACCGTCCGTAATGAATTCGTCGTCGTCGTCGTCGGGCGCGGGCGCTCTTACCGCGATTCAACTCATTAGAGAGCGTATGCCTGGCACGCCATCTTTGATGTCGTTGAAAGACGCGCACGAGATGAAGTTCTCTCTCTCTCTCTCTCCCTCTTGCTCTCTCTCGCACCCGGCGAGAGTTTATCACGAAACGCTCGGAGGCTGTGCCCCGGCTGCGCGACTCCTCTCCCTTTCCGCGCCTGGTTTGCTCATCCTTCGCAATCTCTACCGACGTGATAATAACGTTTAGCCGGTGACACTCGACAAACGCGTCGACTTCAGAAGCGCACCCGACCACCCGACGTTATGCCGCTAACAGACTGTTGGGACTGTCACCGGAAATAAGCGCGACTAGATCTTGTAAATGTTCAGCGCTAACTCGACGACAGCTCTGGAGTGAATTTCTTGGCACCTGCCCCCTCCCCCCTTGTTCGCTATTGCCTTCAACCTCCCTCCGCGTTACGAATTATTTATCAAATTATTAGTTATTTGCCGTCACGTTTATCTTAATTTTCAATGTAAACGAGTGGATAATTGAGCCGCGGTGAATGTTCGTTAATTCCCGATTGTGCATGCTTACAATGCCGTCAAACCGGCTAACTCCAAATGCCCCTTTTTTTTCACCGGCAACCTGATAACACGCGTTTTACATCACCGCGACCGAAATATCTGTTTTGTAATCGTTTCTATTATATCAAGCTCAGAGAGTTGGGCGATTTATGTGTCTAATTAATGCGGTCGTCGCGCATAATTATATTATTTAGCGTATGCGCGACGCAACACGACGAGAGGTGAAAGCAATTTGGCCGCGAAAGCGATATTTTTTATGGATGTCGACGGATAAACAGCAGTTCGTTAAATGAATTCGGACTGGAACACTCTGTAACTGATTATGTTCGGCCGGTTTCGAGTCGCAACGCGGGACTAATTACCCGCAAACTATTATTACATCCCATTAAACAACTATTTCGCTGCAAACTTTCCGTCATCGTTGGAAATTGGAGTGGCGCATTAGCCGCTCCGCTGAGCTGTTTTGTTTCTATTATCGGGTAACGATCAATCGTTCCTTTCCAACGGGTTTAATGTTTGTTCGTCTAGAGGTACGTATACAGTGACTCATGAAATTGATCAAGTGGTTTCGAAAATTTCCGTGAGTGCCGTGACACTGGCGTTCTCGCCAACTTCTTACAGACGCGTTCTTAAAAATTCAAGATCACCGGCAAATAAATCCTTCAGTTAACTTCCGTTTCCGTTGTCGAGCAGACCTCGCGAAAATTCCATTGGGAGACCCAATTACGAAGTCGACTCGCGCGAGGCGCTACATCGATTCGTCGCGTCTATTCGCGCATCTTAAATACCAGCGATCGTTTTCGCGCTTAAAGACCGCCCCTCGCCCGGCGCGGCGCGGCGCGGGCGGCGCGGAGAGCGGGCGGAGGGGGATGTTTGGCGAGGGTGGCATGGGGTGGCTCGACCGAGCGAACCGACGCGGGGTGGCCGGGGAGGACGAGGGTGCCGCGACGTCGTGCGCCGGGGTTGCACAGGATGGGATTTAATCTGTGTCCCGTTTCACGCTCAGCCAAGTGGAACCTTTTTGCCTCACTTTGCGGCGCGACTCGCTTTTGCGCCGCACCGCCGCGTAGATTAACGCGAAATTATATATAAAGAATGTGTGCGGCCGGCGGGTGTGTGCACGGGTCGACGGCGTCGGGCTCGGGCGATATTCGAGCCCTCTCGCCGACATCATCCCCCTCTGTCGGGGGTGGCCGCCCCCTCCCCCTCCCCTCCCCCTAGAGGGAAGGAGGAGGAGAAGGGCGTGAGGCAAAAGACGATGAGCGAAAGGGTGAATCTCGCGCGCATATACGTGTACAGCTAAGTCGTGCACACTTGTCCCCTTTGTAACGAATTAAACTTGTGAAAAACAGCACAGACTCGTGCGCCGTCCCTTCAAAGGACGAGGCCGTCGCGACGCGTCCTCGCTTTCACCGCCGCCTATTTTTAACGCAAATTACTCTGTCGAAAGGATGAAGTGATTCAGAAGAGTATGAGACGAAGTGTCTTCGGATAGTACCTCAAACTATATCTTTGTAGTTTACAGGTACTATCCGAATAGCGCTTTACCAATTAAAATGTAAAAATTAAATCGTAGCACATGAAATAAATTCAGAAATTGTAAGAGTTTATCATTGGCATATCATAATACGATGTACAGAGGTACGATAAACCACATAATATGAACTTGGACTTAATTAATATAAACAAGTTGTCTTTAATACAAATTTTAATTAAAATTGTTCCCTGTTTAGAATAAAGTTATAAAATATTTAAGTAGTCATCAGTGCAATGTTATACCATTCTTCTTATAGAATATTTGTTAAAAGATATTGAACAAAAAAATCCATTTTTTACTTTGCCCTTCAAAACTGCTCACAATGACTTAACGATATTTAAATTAGACAGTTATACATTGTCTAGGAAAAATGTTGAAATTTTGAAAGAGAGCAATTTTGGAAAACAGTACAAGAAGTAAATTTCTTTCTCCAACATCACTTATATAATCAATTGAAAGATGTTTCGTTAAAAAAATGGTACAACATTGATGACTATGCATTAATCTTATAAATATGAATAAAATCTTGAAGATTCATTATATCTTGCATAATCCTTTATTAATAAAAAAATATATTTCCTAGGTGTTAACATTATTTTGTTCTCTTATATAAAAAAATAAGACCACATATTCTTTCACACATACATTTTCTGAATATAGGAATTATAATTTGAAATGCTGTATTGCTCTAGAAATGTGACAGCTGCACGTATTCGCAGATTTATGTGCTTCTATTAATTCGTGCAAAGGATGAATATTCATTATCTCATCGTAAAAGAAATTGTCGCTTTAATTGGCTTGAGGAAAATGTCTCGCTCTTATCGTTATCATCTACTTTCCGCCGTGCGCGTAATCAAAGGAACTTTAACCTCACCGAGGCACAAGGTTCGCGGAAAGTGGGGACGACTACGACTGATAAGTCGATAACGAACATCAATTCCTTCTCTGCACATTCAATTTGATATTCTGACATTCTTGATCAGTCGCTGTAAACGATCTAATCCATTCCAGCTTTACTATGCTTTTTGAAAACTTTAGAAAATATTTCTCAACATGTTTGAAAGCTTTTACAATTATTTCATCGCATAAAGACGCCATAAAATTAAATACAGTTATAAAATCGCGTCCTAAAAAAGAGATGACGTTATTTTTCTCTCTTCTTGCATCTGTGAATCGTAATCACGATAAAATGGAGGAATAAGAAGGACCTTCTCGAAAATTTCCGCGTTGCCTCGTCGCGGAATTATTTGTAACAAGACTCTCGACTCCAATTTCTCGCTTCTCGTTCTTCATCACCATATTCCATTCCTTTCAGCATGCTTGAAGCTCGCTTAAAAAGTTCCGGTTATAATGCAGAGACGACTGAAGCCAGAAAACCTTCCGCAATAAGTGCAGAACGTTTCAGAACGGATTTATTATTGTTAACAAATAGCTGCTTGGAATAAAAAAAAATTCCAAAATGGAATCGATATAAAAATTAATAAAACAAGCTTTATATTGTCAATTGTGAAAATTCCATAAAAATAATTTTAAAATGTTTGCGTTAAATTAATTAAAAACTTTTGTGTTCAATTTAAAAATGTTCGCTTTTAATTAATTTAAATAATTTTTAAGACTACAATTCAAGTAATTTAATTTAATTTAGGAATACAATTTTAAATTAGTAATAAATATGAATACTCTCTTACAGTCAAACAAGAGCGTGCCCGACATAACTTTGAAACCATTTATTATAATAAAAATTAAAAATACATAATTATATTATTTTATATTTTATATTAATAAATTATCTATTTGCCACCGTTGCTTGATACGTTTTAAAATATTTTTCATTAAATTGATATTACTGTTGAGATAAACATTTTCATATAAAATAAATCTATCGAATCAACTGTTTCAACTTTCATATTTTCTTCCCAGAAACTTTTAGTTTTATACGTGCCACCATTTTCTATAGCATTCCGTTTTCTATTCGCTTCATGCGATGTTTTTAGTCCTCTCGAGTGTGTGCGGATAAGCACAGTTTTGAATTGTGTTTGCACACGCGGCACTTATTAAATACGTCTTCTTCCCATAAAGTCGGACTATAAATAGTCTTTTATTTAAAACTCATCATAGAGAGAATCTCGCTATGTACTCTGCAATTTTTGGTTTTCTAAACAAAAGTTATGCCGCTCCTCTTTGACAGACTATATATCTCGTTTATACAAAGAGTAATATTTTTAGATATATTAAAATGTAAAAACTTTACAATTTAAGTGGATTTCATTCAATAACTGTAGTCATTATGAATTATTAGCTTCTGAAAGGCAGTCGTGATTCTCTGTCAAAGGACCTTCTATATCCCTTTACAATGTCGATTGATCATAAAATGCGGCGATCTTCGATCCTTTCGCATCGACGAAAACGAGGTACGACAGAAATGGCGTGAGGATAGAAGAAGGTGGAGCGACAGGAAGGGACAGGCGACGAGACAGCGAGCGAGAAAACCACTTCGTGTCGTTATACGAAGTGGATTTCGCACAGCGACAAAGGCGGAGCGAGCCGTCCAAGATTACATTCCAACAATTTCTTGTCGTTTTGCGCGACGCAAAAGCGGGAATTAATTAAATTTGTTAATTGCAAGATGCATTTAGTAACGCCAGAGACTCTTCTCGAGTCTACCATCATCCGCGCGCCGTCACGACGCTCTCTCGTTGCATCTTCCCCCTTGTGCTCTCGACGACGACGCGACGCGACGCGACGCAACGCGACGCACCACGGGACTTAAACAAAGAGTGGCGAGAGAAGCTGAAAAGTCCACTTTTGTCCACATTAGGACACGTATATGAAAAGCCGTTTTGTTCGCTATGAGCTCCAATATCTTTTGAATTGTCTTCATTGGCACAGTATCCCTCCAGGGCAAGTCAAATGCATTTCCGTTTATGTGTACATGCATATACAGTGTGAGCTACTGTATCGCAACTGTTACAATTTCTGAAGCCTTCCACGTAATGATCGAATTACGCGATACCGTATATCTATTCGTTATACCTGCCATTGTCCACTCGCGTCGCAATTACCGTAGTCGCCAACATCGCACGATGTATCCGCGCGATGTATTTCCGTTTCAACGATTCCTCCGCGCGCACATTACACACCGTACACAAATGTGTAACCGTAATAAGGTACACGGCAGCGCGAATTAATCGGCAAGGGTCAAACTGATCTTCGTTACGTGACATCCGCAGGGCGGCGGAGCGTGTGATCGCGGCGCAAACATCTCCCTTGGAGCTCAATCCGACGCTTCCGAATCCGTGCGACGGACGCGAGCGCTAATTAGACTAATAAGAACGCGTACGGCGCGCGTACTATCCGCTGTTTACCAATCAGATGTTCTGGGCGAGGTGATGTACACGTTGCGCGCGTTTTGATTCACAGAGGAGGACTTGATGCACGGGGGCGCGGGTATTGGCGGGGGTTCTATGGTCGGACAGAACTCAATATTTGGATGCTCGGCTGCAGGACACAGCGGGGTTAACCAGCTCGGTGGCGTTTACGTCAACGGCCGACCGCTGCCGGACTCCACGAGGCAGAAGATCGTCGAGCTGGCCCATAGCGGGGCCAGACCGTGCGACATATCGCGCATACTGCAGGTCAGCAACGGATGCGTCTCCAAGATCCTCGGCAGGTAAATACGGCAGGTCACTGCCCTCTCTCGAGATCGTGCATGAACGCCTTCGAGAAATTAAACCGTTCTGCGACACTCGAATGCCAACGGAATTTCATTATCATTACTATTATCTACTAGCAAATCCAATCAACCGGGTTCAATGGCTAGAAGACCGCTTGTACTTCCTCAATGCAATTAGCGACCAATCGATAAATTTGCGACAGAATTCACAGGGGATTTTCTGTCTATTTTTAGTGTTTCATTGATGCTAGAGATTTAAAAATAATTGGATGTATAATAACAAGCGAATGTGTTACATTTCCATTTTTCACGTAGCGATGAATGTAACATGATTCATGTAAATTGCAGACTATTAACAAAGCTAGCTTTCATCCAGTGATTTCTCCTTTATGAAGATTCTCGCATTTTTTTTTTTTTTCAATAATCACTATATTTAAAAGATCCGCTAAGTAAAAATGAAAACAACCCTCTGTTTCGCAGGTATTACGAGACTGGCTCGATCAAGCCGCGGGCGATCGGTGGTAGCAAGCCACGAGTGGCGACAACGCCTGTGGTCAACAAAATCGCCGACTACAAACGAGAATGTCCCTCGATCTTCGCCTGGGAGATTCGCGATCGACTTTTGCAAGAGGGCGTTTGCAATAACGACAATATACCCAGCGTAAGTAAAAAAAAAGTCAAGTTGTGAGATATGCTTGATTTAGGAAAACTATCGGATGATTAATATTGGTAAATGTCTCGATTTAAATATACTACGCTAAATGTCGTAGATTAGAATAAAGCGAGTTTAAATGAGCGGATTACGCAAATTTCTCAGGATTGCATGCACGGTTCTCCCGTCTCGTGCATAAATTCGCGACGCGCGAATAAATTTCCCGCTGTGTTGGCGCCGTACCATTGATTGGATACGGTATAAGTTTACGCGTAATCCGCCGTCGACTTATCGTGGCGCGCAGCCGGTCGGGTGTACTTACCCGTCGGATCCGGCCACTCGACCCTAATCAAAGTCTCGTCAATACGATCGGCTGGGTGGGGTAATCGGTCCATTACGCGGACCTCGGCATTGTCCACCCTCCCGGGCGCTGATCGCCCTTCTCCGAACCCGAAGAATCCTCTCCGGTTGTACGTCCGTCCATCTACCAAACATCCTGCCCACCCGACCTCCCTTCTCGACCGCGCGAAATATCCTCGAAGGTCGATCGTCCTCGTCTGATTTCTTCGAGGATGCTCTCTCTACTACAGCCTGGTCCTCCCCTCTGCCCCTCTTCCATCGACTGCCCGTCAGGAATACCGAGGGGAATGGCACGCGTACAAGTCGTTATCCATCGGCTTGTGGAGCAAACTCGCTCTTGCCAGTGTGTTCCTAGGAGTTGCCGAATGAAGAAGGTTGATGGGGGATGTTGGGGGTTGCAGGATGATCAATCAGAACGTCTAGCACGCGCTCCTGTCGTCAAGCGTGTAATGCGCCGGCCAGTAGCGAGATTGCATTAGAGAATATCACTTTATAAAATATATTTCATCTCTCAATCCACTTAATTTTTTTTTTTTTTGGAAATTACAAATAACATCGCGTTCTATTAATAACAATAAATATGTTTATTTCACCTATTAGTATATTTTACTATTTATCATATATTGTTTTTCTATTAACGACAACAGATTAAAAAACATTCTCTGCATATAATAAAATAGCAAAATATAAAATTTATAATAAATATACGAATTTCCTGAAATCGGCCAACTATAAAAATTGGTTTAGAATGATTTTTACGAGTAATTCAAAGTCAGAATTGAGAGAAGAGATGAAGAGATGTCGACATAATGTTCTTTCGATCGTTTCGATCTTTTCTCAACTACTGGTGGATCGCTGGTAAAATTGGCGGTGATGTTGGCTATTGCGGCTGGTACACATCGCGTTGGGGGTTGGTGTCGGGGGTGCGCGCGGGGTTAGTCGGCGGCGAGAGCGGACGGGAGCGGGTAGAATCAGGGTGAATGGGATCAGTTAAGCGTGTTGCACAATTATTCGTGTCCGGTCGCGCGTGTAATGGCCTGCATCGACGCTGCGGCTGTTGTGCGGCGAGAGTGGAACGGTCCGGAGCGTACAGCCGGGATCTCTCTCTCTCTCTCTCTCTCTCTCTCTCTCTCCCAGCATCCAGGCTGGATAGACGGTTTGATGACGGAGAGCCTGGTCCGGGTTAGCCGGAGCTAACTCGTCTCGAAACGTCGCTTCCGCTATTCGCTTGTTACTATCTTATAGCGTCGGAATGGACCGAGACGGTGGAAGTTACGTACGCTCGATGAGCTTCGGACGTCTGATCGATGAAAATCGATATTTCCCAATATTCTAATATACGCGGGAGATTGGATTTAAACAAGATTCTACTTTATCTCGTATCTCTTAACTATTCTTATTATGGGTGCACATTATAACGATCCTTACATCGAAAACTACGTGTATTTGCGAAGCTTCGGTAATATTCATTCGAATATACCTGAATACGATCGAATTATCGAGAAGTCAGGGTTTCTCTTTAATTTAACTCTAATAGATAAGCGTGCAGTGCGCTCTTCTAATGACAATGTTCTCTCGACGTTACCCGATCATTATTCCGTCGATTTTGACTCAAACTACGCGAGAAGGATCGGCTTTGCGCACACTCTCGTCGAAACTTGTCGCTCTCGCAATTAAGAAGCTCCGCTCGATATCCGACGTCCGTGCTGCATTAACAGCCGTGTATATCCGGCTGCTGCACCAAGCCTGGCGTCGATTGTAAAAGGGATGAAGGAGAACGGGGTTGGCGCGCGTATGAAGCGCGCCGAGGACCATTATGTACAAGTTGAGAGCGCGATGCTTGGATCCCTGTGCTATACGCCGGCTCGTTATAACTTTGGAGTTAGCCAGTGGCTCGGTTGCGGGCGTAAGGTGAAGACGACAACGATGACGTCGGCGAACGTCCCTCCCCAAATTGGAGGAGGATGAAGAGCAGTGGAGACCGTTTTATGTAATAATAATTGGATGGCGGTATCCTTTCATCTGGGTATGACCCATCTGGGTATGACCCCCTTCTTCGCATCCTGCGACCGCGGAAGGACGAAAAAGAGGAGGAAGGATCCCGCGCGAGGGGATGACAGTGAGGGACGGACAATCAGTGCGCAGCTACGACGACGGAAATAATTTTCGTGCGACGACGAGTAGCTGCGGTTGCGAGATTTTTACAAAAGGAAAGAGAGGCCCGATTGGCCTCTTTCGCCGTTACCTCTCTTTCCGATCAGGATAATAGAAGTACCTTGCGCACAGGGATCACGTATTGTAGTGCCAAAAAAAAAATTGATTCAACGTTCTCTCTGAATCATCCACTTTATTCTATAAGCTAGGAATGTTAGAAGCAAAATTTAAAAAAATGCTAATTGCTTTAACAGTCTTTAAATTATAAAATATTAAAGATTAATCAATATTAGGTAGTCAAGTTTCAAATAAGTAGACTGTTAATTGATATATTTATATTTAGAGATATTCAGAGATGCTCATTTAGAAATATTAAAAATTCGACTTAAATTAAAATGCAACGTTTCTTAAAATAATTTCAAATTAAAAATTGAAACAAACAAATCATTTAAACAATAAATTGTACATTTTAAATAGACTTAAAAACAAGTGTATGATGGTTACGAATTTATTTATAATTTTTATAAATAAAAATTGTTACCGGTAATTTGAATAGAAAAATACAAATAATTAGCAGTCTTTTATATCATTTTCTTGATACTCGTAAAACTGAAAATAATAAGCGATTCGAATTGATTTTAATGGAAAATTTCCGTCTCTTTGTAGGTGTCGTCCATTAACAGGGTACTCAGGAACCTGGCCTCGCAGAAGGAGCAACAGGCGGCCGCGGTGCAAGCGCATCAGGGTGCCGAGAGCGTCTACGACAAGCTGAGAATGTTTAACGGGCAGGCAGCAGGCTGGCCACCAGCGTGGTATTCGGCGACACCTCCCCATCATCCCCTGGCCACGGGAATTCCAACCGCGGCGACTCCTGGATCCGGTCAGACTCTTCTGCCCGGTAGTCAGCTTCACGGGCGTGACGATTCTTTATTGAAGCGAAGCGGTAAGTTTCGATTTACTTTTTCCTTCGATCACAATAAAGTACTTTTGGAAATATTAACGAAATGGTTGATAGCGTGCCTTAAATATCATTTTACTGACTAATATTTATTTTCCTATTGCCTTTTAATAAAATGTTTATTTTTCAAATTACAAAAAATAAAGTCTGTATTAAAAAAAAAATTTATATAAAGATACAACAATCTTTCTTTCGTGCAAAAAAAATAATTCGTATAATTTTAATATGATAATTTATATTAATTAAAAATTTTCGATGAGCATTTGCCTTTGCAAAATAAAATGCATACGATCTTGCTTTTGAATTGTCAAACGATTGCATCTTTTCTACTTAAGTAGATACAATTGTATCATCCCCCTCGATTCGCAAGAATTGTACGCCGCATTGTGTGATTTCGGATTCTCGACACCTCGTACAATGCATGCATGTGCACATACGCGAGTAGGGAAAAAAGATCCGTCCTGTATAAGTCTAATAGGATCACGAAAATCGAGCCTGCGAGAGTCGGTTCTTAGCTGAAATCAGCCCACGAATGACGAACCCAGATGCGGCCGCCCTCAATAGAGAGATTACGTGAACCGTGATAAAGTGACAGGTAGAAAAGTGCTTTCGCTGGCAGCGTGTTCTTCAATTTGACTATCGTCAATGCGTTTCCGCAGTCTTGGAATTCATTTTGCATATCGTTTCCTAATTATATGTCAATCTGATTATCCGAAAAGTGGATATTTTTAATATTATATATATTCTCAGTGCATTCTGTATATTGAAATATCAAAACTTTTGCTATAAGATAATTTCATATATAACAATAATAATAATAATAATAATACTAACGCTAAGTCAAATATAACCGAGACAATAAAATTTTTATTTGTATCAAGATGCGTCTTAAATCGCGTCGCCACTTATAAGGTAATAGTTTATGCTTTACTGGATACGTCAAAGTGCCGCTTAAAGTGTACACTTGAATGCACAGGAATGTATCGAACGGTCGCGGTCGATCGCGGCCACTTTGGCCACAGCGGGCGTAGCGGCCGGATTGTAGAAAGCATCAGGCTAATCTCTTCTCTTTCTTCGCCGGGCGTGCGTTGTCACCTAGAAAATTAAAGCCAACGATCCGTCTGCAGCGGATCGCCGAGGATCGTTCCTGGTCTGGTCGTTACGCGCAGGGGTGTTCGCGAGGAGGTTTGGGAATGGGTTCCGCGCGAAGGAGAAGAACGGGAGCTGATGGTTAGAACGACGAGGCCAGGCAGGAAGGACCAGAGGGAAAGAAAGAGGCGTGTTTGGGGTGCCGGTATTTCTAGTCGAGGGGGTTGCGCAGGGCCGAGTCCAATTGGGGGTTGCGCGGGGGTTGAGATGAGCGAACGAGAAAGCGAGCAGCTGACGAGCGAACGGTATATATGTATATGTATATATACGCAATACATATGTACATACCTATGTACGCAAGCGTAAGAGCTTACCTATATGTACATATACATATATACATACACACATACATACATACATATATATATATATATATATATATATATATATATTTCTCCATTGCCGTACGGAGGGACGAACACGGACAGAGCGGAGGCACGGAGAGAAGGCACTGGGAGGAATGGAAAGAGACGAGGGTGTGGTGCGCGGAGGCGGAAAGTAATCGCGGCCCACGGGGCTTGACGAGGGGCTACCCTTGCGCGCGTACGAACCGACGCACCCCGCAACACGAGACGCGACCCCGAAGAACGGTCGCGTACGCCTGAACGCGCGGCGGTGTCTAGGAATCTCGAGAACGGCGGATCGCATTACGGGATTGGCCGATTGATGTGTCGCGAAACGGCAGGCTCTCTTAATTAGATCGCGACGCTCTCTTCACGATGTGAAAAAAATGATTAATGCACGGAAAGAACGATTTTGCTGAATTACTTGGCTAAAAATTTAACTAATTACAGATTTAAAAATAATTTTGTCGAATCATTAAAATAATTATGAAGAACAATCAAGCATAATTATAACAAATGTTTCGACATTTCTCCATAATTATTTTTTGGTGTGACAAAAATTTATTTTCAGACCTAACTAAATTTTTAAATACTTTAACAAAATCATTCTTTCCGTGTGCTTGACCCAATTTAGAAAACAGAATGACAATTATTATTAGGATATAATCGTCCTTTAATTGTAACATGAAATGTTACAATTAATTTCACTGTATAATCGTAAATGTAGAAGATATATTTAAGATAGATGAAACAATACATTTAAAGGCAAGATAATTAATTCTTGTTCCAGACACTGGGTCTCTATTGTCGCATCAGCAAGAGACAACTTCGGACGGTAATTCGGAGCACAACTCCTCTGGCGACGAGGACTCGCAAGTGCGGCTAAGGCTGAAGAGGAAATTGCAGCGCAATCGAACTTCCTTCTCTAACGAGCAGATAGACAGTCTTGAGAAAGGTCAGTAGAAAATCCGAAAGGTTATCAATCTTGACAATCAATTCTAGTATATATACGCAACTTCGCAGAAATCACGTGCTTTCCCTCGATTCTTCTTTCAACTAGCTCCTGTTTTTTTAATTGGACTTAAAAAAAATGCTTGTTACTTTATAGTTTTTTTTTCTTCTTGGTACTCAAACTTGAAATATAACTTTTCGTATATCTTTCTTATTCATTCGTGATACAAAAGTTATCGGTGTACTCCGATATGTCGAGATTAGATATTCTTCTCCGCTCGGTCTCCCCGAAATCCGCTCGGTCGGGAAAGAAAATACGCGATGGCCGGCAAGCTTCGTGTAATATCGCGATAATTAATGCCGACGACGCGGCTAAATAACGAGCACTTGTTGCAAACTGGTTTCGTTTCAGAATTCGAGCGGACACATTACCCGGACGTGTTTGCACGGGAGCGTCTCGCCGAGAAGATCGGATTACCTGAGGCACGTATCCAGGTGAGTGTGAATGTGCGAATGCGGCGTGTGTGCGCTTCCTCCACCGACATTCGCTCCACCCACCTGTCCTCCTCTCTCCGACCCTCTCGCCCTCGCAACGTTTTCCCCGGGCGCGTCTTTCTCTCTTCTTATTCCGCCCGTTCCTCGCGGGAGGGTCGAACGGCGCGGCGTAAGTGCGACGACGCCCTTTCATTAAACGCTTTTAACGTGCGGCCACGTGGTCGTACGTGGGGAACATTAAACACCTCCGACGGTGAAAGAGCTTGATACCACCCGCGAGACTTCCAATGAGATTTTGTCACCTCTTTCGTCCGACTGCTTCTCCGCCATTTACGTATACCTTATATGTGCCTGCGCGAGACTTTTCTCGTCATTTGCGACGCATAGACAGATGCGCGATTTATTTGTGTGTTTAAATTTAGAAATATACGCTGGAAGATGTGCAATATTTCTCCAACAATAATGCATTGATTATATTGGAAATTTTATGCGTTACATCCTATTCTCACCTTAGATTTTAAGAATTATTAGACGAAACACGTTCTGACAATTAACGAGAACATGGAAGCACAATTATATAGATCCAAATGTTTTATTGGATTAAACAAATCCACAACTATAATTGAATTTTGTCTTCTGAAGAACTCTACAAATTCAAAGAATCTTTAATGGCGATGGCAAGACCAAGAGTCACGGAGAACGAGAGACAGAACCCTGACAGACCAAGAATCATTTAAATTATAAGATCGGGAAAACTCGTAAAACCTCGCATTTAAAGTGGGTAGTGTCACTGCAACCCTTGTTCGTTTCCTCATAAAGTTTCCGCGAACTCTCTGTTCGCCTTTTCCGCGAGGCAAGTTTACATTCTTCATGTGACGTGGCAAAAGCTGCAACTCGTAGAATTGCGATAATCAAATTAAAGGAAACGAAAATCTTAACTTTCACGATAATTTCAAAATGAAAAAACTAAACAGCCCAATAGGCTGATAGATCTTTTTAAAAGGTTTGGATATCTAAATTGTTATAATTTATTTTGCATGTACTTCGTTTCTATTGCATCCCGTATATATTATTTTGAATCAATAAATTACAGGGGGTCTTTAATTTATTATGTTATTCGTTATATTTTCATCGTCACAGTAACTGTTCTAAACAGAATTATCAGTAAACTGAAAATGGTATTTTGAATACGATTAAAGTTCTAGTTATGTAACCAGCTTATATGTTGACAATATGTGCTGGCGTTGTTTAACAACTCTCGCATTTCGATAATATTCCTTACTTTTTAATCACAAAAGGGATGCAGAACACCGTGTTACATAATTACAATTAATATCAACGTCGAATCGCTAATACGTAAGTAGCCTTATCGAACATTGTTTGGCCGCGTTTACTCTCCACCTCCTGCCGCCTCTCACCTGCACCACTGCGCGGTATGAAGAGACGACGACGGAAGGGTCGACGAAGTGGCCGGCGGGGTTCGGTGTGGTGGTAGTAACTGGGCGCGCTGAGCGTTATGTGGACGTACAAACAGTGCAAGACCATGTTGACGCATGTTTTCAAGCCTCGTTGGCTGGTATTGATCTTGCTAAGTGCAGGAAACCGGGAGTTCCGGCGTGGGAGGGAAAAGGAGAAGTTGGACGAGGAAGAGAGAAAGAGGAAGAGAGAGAGAGAGAGAGAGAGGAAGACTGAGCGAGACCGAGGGAAACCGAAAGAGGGTGGAGAGAAAAAGACAGTAGAGATCGCTGGGAGGACGAAAGAGGGAATCGCGGAGATCGCCGAGTAGGACCGATTGCCGGACGATCGTTGAATGGCGAAGTATGTGAAAGACGAAGAATGAAGTGCCGGGAACTCTAATGGAACGTAGAACACATTACGCGGCGTGGCACGGCGCGGCATGGCGCGGCATGTAAACGCGGCCCGCCCGAACCGCGAGGGATCGTGCAAAAGGCCTAAGAGGGTTCTCGGACGCAACCATGGCAACCATGGTCGTGTCCCCAGGGAGGTCGCCCTCCGATTGGCCCATCCCTCGCTTTTCCACCTATATACCTCGGCCATGGCCACGAGATTCGCCACGCCGTACTACCGCCACGTCGCCGGCCGATTATCATCCGCGGCATTCCCTAAGTCGACTCGTGCGAGCGCGATGGCCGATACGCCGCGAGGATTAAAGCGGGATTTTTGCCCGAGAACGCCAAATGAAACGGGCGCAAATAATAAATCATAAGTCATAAATCATAAAGTTGGATGTTAGATATGCACGAAATCTGTCGAGATCAATATTAATATCGCTAAACGACTTGTAGATAAAGACGTTTATTTGCTTCTCGTTTACATCCTTTTTTGGTAAAAATGAGAGACTTTGCAGCGTGACAGTATTCGTACGCTTCATTAGTCTCCAAAAGTGCCGACGAGGCGTGTAAACGAGCGAATTTCTTGCGCTTCCAGTCGGCACGTCGACTGAATGAAGGTCGAAAGTTTCAAGGTCGGAAATCCAGCGTTGGAAACCGGTCTCCGTTTCACATTTCGGCCGTTGACGACGTCGAGATGAGAGAGAGAGAGAGAGAGAGAGAGAGAGAGAGAGAGAGAGAGAGGCTGTGTTCTTCGAGTGGGTAACGCTAAGGACCAAACGTGTTCGGATCACGGACTTTCGCGTGGATCGATTCGGACGAGTTTTCGGGACGAGGGAGGACGAGTTTACGAGGGACGATAGTATTGGGCGGAAGAAGCCCGCTGCGGGCGAATGGCAGATATTTGACGGTGGGGTGGTCGAACACGATTTGCTGCGCCAATGGGAGGACAGGAGGATAGAATTTATTTTTTGATTCAATCGAGGACCCCTGTCGTGCTCGTAGCGCGCGGCGTTATACGTGAGATTGCGGAAGGCTTGTATTTCTACGTTGATGGCATTTCTTTCCGCTGCGAAAAACATCCCTCTTTTTTACCCCAGTATCGCACACGCGATAATTCGTTACGTCAAAATCGACAGAAATGGAAATTGCCGTTATTGCTTTGCCCTGTATTTTTATCTGCCCGCACTAGTATGCGAAAACATGGGGATTACTCTTTCAGAAACTTTCGCTGTAATTACGCGACTGTTGGCTGTATTAAATGTACATAATTTATTAGGGGTTTTTCTTTCTCGATTCATTTGAGTGCAAAAAAGAATCGTACACGGAAAGAATTTTTCGTTTCATTTCACCGCAAAATTCGTTATAAATTTTACTACGTGTGGTAATAAGTTCGGAACAACTTGGCAACCTATCAAATATTATGAGTAATGATAGAAATATTTGAAATACACAAAAGACGTTTTATAAACTGCTCAATAAAACTTACCATACAGCATTATGAAATGTTATAAGGTAAAATTTTTACTTTAAATTTATGACCAAATTTTCTTGTATAATGATATATAATATAATCATATACGAAATTTGTTTTTATATAATTATGTATTTAATTATACAGTTTTTTAAAAAACACGTTTATCCTAATAGGATTTGAATTCAGTATTTCATAAGTCTCTTCCCTTACCAGCTACATCATTTCTTCTATTGATAAATGTGTTATATATTGTTTATTTATGTTATAAACGCACCGTTTAATTATCATGCTGCATGGTAAAATTATTATGAGCGATTAAGTCAAATTGAAAATTATCATGCTGTATTGTAAAATTTATATAAGATATTGCACATGTTTATCGCTACTTGACGTTTATTCCGTTTAAAACAATCATAAATTCTGTTCAATATTTTCATATTTTAAAATTATTGAAATTTCACTATACAGTTTAGTAATAAAAATAATCATACGTATTTTATATTTTATGTAAAAATATAAAACGTGAGTAGTAGATAATAATAAATTAGAGAAAATTACATCATAAAATTCTTCGAAATGCAATGTCGTCCTACGATTACTAGGAATTTGAGGAAAATGTTCTTCGTATATGACATACGTCAATGTTTGCATCAATACAAATTTAATAACCTTAATGTTTCATAACAGTAAGATGTAATCGTATAGAATGGTATTAAAATATTTCTTTGTACACAAAGATAATCGAAGAGCGTGTAATAAATTCGTATATCCGTACGCCTGTATAATATTGACGCTACTCGAACGATATTGCAACATGTACGTAAAAAAAGAGATGTGAAAGCCAAATGCACGGTTCATGGATTGCTCTAAGTGCCGGCGAGGGAAAACCGATATATCGAAGGGGACGAATCCTCTTATCGCCGAAAGGAATCACAAAAATCAGGAAATCCGTGCAGGCGTAGCTCAGGGAACGATAAAGTCTCGATTTTTATTATACGAGCGTGCCATCGTCGGTGTTATTTGGGATATCGCCTTGGCATAGAGTGAAAGGACAATTATTGAAGCCGCTACTAGTTCTTCAGTATTTTCACTACATCACTATCGTCACACTTTTATATAATTCTGACGTACTCTTTATCTTCTTCTAATTATAGTTCTGCAAAGAAACAAGGAGTCGATTGGATATATAAAGGTTAAAGAGTTAATCGACGTTTTAAAAATCTAATAGCACACCACGCAGATAGAAATAATCGAAGACCTTCGGTCCGTCTCGATACTATTAATGCGAGACTGGCGCGATTGCAACGGCGTGTTACATACAGCACGCTCTTTCTCGGATATCGGGCTCGATGCAATTTGTAGTACAATCAGAAGCATGAAAAGAGACGCGTGTATATGCGCGACAGCGAAGGGGCGGCAGGTAAAAACATGTAGAGAGGGATGCGGCGAAGGACCGGAGCGAAGGGAAAGGACCAAGCGAGCAAGAGTAACTCAATTTCCCGTCTGACAACTGCTCAATTGCAATTAACAAATTGGAGAAGCGCCTCGTGCAAACTCGCGCGTCTGTTCGCACGAGATGCGAAAAGAGTGTCTGGGCGCTAGATTTCGCGTTACCTCGGAAGTGCACGAGAGGAGATCGGTTGGATAGAGGCGGGAAAAAAAGGGCGAGAGAGAGAAAGAGAGAGGGAGGGGGGACGAGATGACAGGGTGGTGCGGAAAAGGGTGAGAGCGTTCTCTCCGGAGAGGAAGCAGAGGAGAATCGCGCGGAGCGCGAACGAGTGTGAATGCGAACGAGTGCGGATGATGCGAAATACCGTGCTGGCGGCGCCGAGTGTGCGGCTGCACACTTATCGTGACAAAGGCACCGTCATTGTGTCGGTTGCAGGTGTGGTTCAGTAATCGCAGGGCGAAGTGGCGTCGAGAGGAGAAATTACGGAACCAGAGGAGGGCCGCCGTCGATCAGGTGGTCGCCGGTGGCAGCGGCGGGGGTAGCGGCGCCGCGCCTCCCGCGGCCACCCCTGCCACGCCACGACTGCCCTTAAACGCCGGATTCAACGCCATGTACTCGTCGATACCGCAACCGATCGCCACCATGCCTGATACATACAGGTAAGGGAATTTTTTTTGCATTACTCGTTAAAGCGACACTATTGTTCCTCAAATGCACAATTTATCTGCAAGAATAAATCTCGGTCGTTCAATAATGGCGATACTCATTATTGCAAAATACGAAAGTTTATTAAATCCTTTATACAAATTTCATAATTTTAATATTACATATCGCAACAACTTCTCTCTTAGTTCCTGAAACTCCGTTTGCAAACGCAATTACATGTTACTGTAATTAGAGTTGACTGCACGTGCATGCCAATTGCGTATCGTTGGTTGAGTTGTTGCTTGTTTTTCGATATGGATGAGCTTCTGTCTCACTCGTAGCTCGATGTCAAGCAGCCTGGGAGGGTCAATGGGTGGAAGCTGTCTTCAGCAACGCGCCGAGGGCTACCCGGCGTACGTGTTTCACGAGCCTCTTCACTCGCTCACGCAGTCTTACTCGCACGCGCACAGCGCGGCCGCGGCCGCGCACTCGCAACCGCATCGCGGCATCCCGTCTCACGGTGGCACCCCCACGACGCCAGGGGGACAACCCGCCGGACCAGGTGGAGCACCTTACCAGCCGACGACCTCGACCGCAACCGGTGAGTTCTCGACAACCGACTAATTTGCCGTGTTCCCTGCGCCTCGTGCTTTCAAGGTCGCTCAAGAACAATTTAGGCAGCGTCAGGAATAATTACTGATTGCCGGAAGCAATCAATAATGTCGCCTAAGAGGTGCACATGCAGTATGTCTGCTAAAATATTTACTCGTAACAAAAGATGATGTTTTTTTAAAAGATTTTTAATTTTGTCCGATCTTGTTTAACCATCGAATCAATTTTTATTATTCCTCAATTAAAATTAATTCAAGAGTAAAAGTTCCATAACAATTTTTAACGTATCTAGTTTAGCTAGATATAAATCTGAAAATAATTTATTTTAGACCACATCAAAATATAATTATGTAGAATGATCAAAATGGTTACTGGGACGTCAACACTTTTTGCAGCATTCCTCATTATGCTTGAACGTTTTTCATAATTATTTTGATGGTTCAACAAAATTATTTTCATATTTATTTTTAAATAAACTTTCAGATATTTCAGCAAAATCGTTCTTTTCGTATATGATTATCACCTAGCACAAATATCAAAGAGTTATGCGTATGCACGTTTGCAACTATAAAAATTCTTTCTTAACTTTTCAATCGCTTAGATTATATGTAAAAAAAATTTGATAAACTCGAGAATGCAACACGCAATACAGAAACACGGAGAATGTAATGATAAAACGAATGTGAATCCTCGCCAAAAACCAGTAGAGGTTTTCGTTTCCAATTTTCGCCCAGCGCGCGGCCGCCGTTTCTTCCTCGTGTTCCAGCCGGCTCAAAGCGCGAAATAAAGCGTCGAGAATTACCTGGGAGCCTCTTCACACGCAATCTACATAGTCCTGCTAACAGAACAAGAGAGAGAGAGAGAGAGAGAGAGAGAGAGAGAGAGAGAGGGCGAGAGAGCGAGAGAGAAAGATATAAAGAGCGAGCGGGCAACGACGCGGTCGCGGCTCCACGCTCGCCCACGGAATTGTAAAAGGATTTTAAAACAAATCTCGCATGGCGCCGCTGGGCTGAATCGAAGAATGGGATGTTCGGCGGTTTTCCAACCCCGCCGATGTAGCTGGTGAATTTTCCATTTTCTCGACTCAACTTCTCTTTCCCCCTGTTCCTCTCTCTCTCTCTCTCTCTTTTTACGTGTCGGCTGGCTCCTCTGTTCGACTCTTTCTTTTCTCTCCCGACTCTCTTTCTCTATTATCCCTTTTCTCCGTCTATCTGCCCATGTCTCACCCCCTCGTCTTCCGTTTAGCGAAAGCCACGGAGGGTCGCGCCTCTTCTCGCAGCCCACGTCGCCTCGTCTTCTCTCCCTTTCTCTCATCCCCTTCGCCTCTACACCCTTCCACTTTTGAAGAGGCGCGCTCGCTCCTTCGTGTCTATCCATCTATCCGTCCCTCTCGTCGCCCTCCGCCACCGCCGCCACCGCCGCCGTCGGGCTCCCTTTCGCCTCTTTCTCCGTGTCTCTCTTTCTCTTCCTCTCTCTGTCTCTCTCTCTCTCGCTTCCTCTCCCTCCTGAGGATATACAGGGGTGAACAGAGGATGTGGATGGGTTGGGTCTCGCCTCGGCTGGGCGAGCGCTCAATAACGTGCGAACCCAAAGGGGAGGAAATACGGGGGTGCGCGGCGTACCTACAGGAACGGAGCGGAGCGCAAGCCGGAATGGTGGAATACTGCGGAACACGCGCGCACTGTGTCCCACCCCGCTATCCCTCTCGCCGTCCCCGCGCGCACTCTTCTCGCGGCCGTCTTTCTTCCTTTCCGCTCTTTCGTCCCCCTCGTTTTCCCGCCATTCCTCCCTATCATCCTCCCCGCGCAGTCCTCCTGCTCCTTACGTGCGGAACGAGCCGCGGGTTATCCATCATAATCGCTTTACGTGCACGAGCGCCGTAAGGACTTTCACCGCGCTCGTTAGCGCCGCGCCGCGTCCTGCCGGCTCAAACGGCGCCGTTTTCATAGTTAAGTAGCCGTCCCCCCCCTCCCTCCGGGGGGGGGGGTTAGCGAGCGGGGTTTCACCGCGCGCGGAAACGAGCGTAACCGCGCGCGCGAGTTTGCTTCGCAGTTGGCGAACGTGGCGAACGAGAGAGAGTCACGGATATTCGATTAATCCCTCGACATCGAGGTGACAGCGCTCCGCACGGATATGAAGTTGAAGATGGAGTTCCGCAGATTACCCGAGATACGATTGAATGTCGGAATCTAAGAAGTCGCGCGGCCAAAGAAATTGTTTTACGGCATCGATCGATTTTGAATTAAACGCGAGAGACTCGATTGTTACATCTGAATTAAATTTCGGTAGCGTAAAAATAAGGATAAGATTCCGCCTCCCTTCGCAAATTTATAACCGTTATTACCCAGCTGCCATATCGATATTCCGAATACGTCGACTTCAGCCGAATAAAGGTTGGTTCCACGGTTAACGTAATTATGGCACGCGTTCTCGTTGTAACGTTCGCCAAATTACCCGTCTTGCATTTATGCCATAATTATAGCTCATGCGAGGAATGAAGTTACGACGCCAGGCCCCATAGAGCGTAAATGTTTTCGCGGAAGTTTATATTGGATTAGACGCAGCTCGTTAAGGTGTTTAATTCAAATTGCAGAAGTGTGCGAAGCCGCCGCGTGCTATCATAACCGAATCCTATTTATGCAACCGTCACCGCGGGCGACGCTCACGAATGCGTTTCATGTCGTTTTCCGTGAATACGTATTTGGTTGTTTTTAGCGAATTATTCCTGCTGTGTTTCGCGCGATTAATGACGCGTTTCGCTCGCAACGCGATGACGAGACTAACGTGAAGTTGTATTTCCTTGATCAAGAAGATAATGAACAAGCCGTGTTATAAAATAACGAAATAAATTAAGTCATTAAATAGTTATAAATGAGATGTGTATTATTTAAAGCAACAAAGGCAGTTGGATTTTATCCTATGAGGAGAGAGAGAGAGAGAGAGAGAGAAAGAGAAAATAAAGTTTCGGTTTCTCGTATGCCACGGATCGTACCGTTCCACCCGTTCAGAATTACTTTTTATCTTCTCGTTCCGTTTCCCGGAGCCTCGACGGGCTCTCGTGCCGTCGCAAATGCGCTCAATCCCCCGACATCTCAAACTGTTTCAGGAGTGATATCAGCCGGCGTCTCGGTGCCAGTGCAGATTCCCTCGCAGACCCCGGACCTGGCGGGCAACTATTGGCCGAGGCTCCAGTGATCCCAGCTCTTCGGGTTCCCGCCCGCGAGCTTGCTCGTAGGCCAGGAGAGCCCGCCGCCGCCGAGCGCCACCCCGGGCGCGGTGCCACGACCGCTCCTCGCCTCCCTCGGGATTCCGACGCAGTCGACGCAGCATCAGGCCCCCAGCACACCGGCGACTACCCCGGTGCACAACTCCGACACCAGTGAGTGAAACGACTGAATTTCCGTGATTCCGTGCACCGTCGCGCAAGAGTGATCTCCTGTCCCGAGACAGGGCGCGGTGTTTCCTCGCGCTTGGTTGCCGACGGTGACAATCGCCACCGTCGCGATATGTCGTCTGACGACGGACGCGAAGAGAGACGCTACAAGGAAAGCTCGCCCTTTCGATAGTTCGCGTGACAGCGTGGCGCCGATCGCATCGAAGACGCGCAGTTAGTGTTGGTTGTGCGTGGAATGAACACAGCTCCGAATGATGACACGAGTGTCGGAAATTTTTCTTCAGTCTTGTAAGTTGAAGAATTTCGTTTCTTTTTTTCCTGATTTTTTTTTATTTTTTATTTTTGCGTACACTTATTTATTAACGAACGTTCTCTATTCATAAATGCAAGCTGACACAAAGGCCGAACAGGCTTTTTATCGTACAGAGCATGATAAATGACGTTGCAATTGCTTTATAGTGTTCCGATTGATCGGGCAATATTTAATTGTTCGTAGAGTTAATATCATTAATCGTGTAATTTCCTCGCATGCTGAATTAATAACTCGCGTCCTCGAATGTCGTTTACGACCGTCAATTTTCTGAATGGCAATACCTATCTACGAAACTATTCGATTAGGATTAGAAGATAGGATAGGTTTTCCCTCCATTCCTCCCACCCCTCCCCCTCCCCTTTTTGAACAATTTGTAAATTTGCCGACGCCCGCATTGGCGATCGTAATGGAGCAGCAGCTCGTCGCAATTAAATCCTCTTTGAAATTGAACGAAAAGATTTTTTACCAACGCAATCTGATTACACAGAGCGGAATTTTTAGGCGGCGCAATAAGTTTTATAATTCAAGCTGGAACCAATAGACTTTTACTCATCTTCCACTTCGTGTCTGATCTAGATTTCGTAGATGTATACGCATGACTCCGGGTCACGCAGGGTAATTACCTATTCACGATAGTGTGTGTAAATGATTTACGTTACGCTACCGTCGTTATCACGTCGAGGATTTTTGCGTGAAGAACCACTAGTCGTGTTGGTATAAAAACAAAATTTCCTTAAGATATTCACTACGCGATTTGAAAATGATGTCTCGCACCTGCCGACATAGCTGCATAAGAATCTTTTAACAAACAGCATCGTACAAACGTGTGCTCAGGAAAATTATTTTTCACTTCGTCCAACGTGCGCGAATTCTCCCTTTTAGTTATCCGAAGTCGATCGATGTCAAGAGCATTCATTAAATTTACAGCGGCTCTCGTTTTTCGGTATTGGGGAGCTTTATTACCGGATTTATTGGATAGCGCCGGGCGCATATTGTTTGCCGCACGTTGTATCGGTTTCCGGCAAATATTTTCCTTCGTGTAAGGGCGGCCGCGAACCGCGTGGAAATTGAAAGGGAGCCGCAGACACGTAGGCGGCTCCCGCCGAAATATATTCTCGCGAGAGTTTAGGGTGGCAGTCTCCCGATGAGGCTGATTTCGTTGCGGGAGGGAACGGTTTTGCGGGGGTTGATAGCTATGCCTGGAGGGCGGCTTTTTTCAGCGAGGCCGGCCATCGTGTCTGTTGGCAGATATGGCGTCGGAAGACACCGCTCTCGAAAGGATGTTGCGGCCCCAGTCCACGTCCGTTTGCGAACGGTGTGTATCGATCGGCAACTCATTTTCGCGGAAAAAATATCCCAGAGATATGTAAAGGAAATAATTTTTTAATTATATATTTATATTTATTTATAATATATTTTATATTTTCTATTTATTCTTTTGAAAAAAATTTTGCAATACTTTTTTTACATTTCTGCTGTTGTTTATTTGTTTGTTGTACTTGATATACAAATATTGTTATTGTATTATTATTAATGCGAGTGGTTCTTCACGCGTGGGTTCGTCGCGCTTTGCAAATGCAACCGGACACGCAATAAAGATCGGCGCGTGTATTTCGCATTACGCTAGATTTAAACCTCATCGAGATCAGTGTGCAAGATTTATCGAGAATAGCAATATTACAGTTTCAGATCCCCTTTAACGTAGTAACGCGAATAGCACTTTTTTAAATTTCGCGTAAGCTATTTAACACATTGTTACGAGCAATGAACAGCAGATGCGGAAAATGTTCGATTTGAAACTCTCTCCTCATTTACGCGTATCTCCACACAACCGTTCATTCCGGTCCAAGATACTACACGATTCTAGATTAAGACAATCCAATCCGTAGCTTGTACCATTCGTTATTACCATAATGAAGGCACAGTGACAGTATGAGGTCGTGAGGAATAAACCGACGTAATCATAGGAAAGATTTCGTAAGTGTCACAGTAATGCCCGAAGGAGGCAAGTAGCATTGGACGTTTCCGTCGGGTATTTATTGCTATTAATGTAAACGTATCGCTGAGCTAATGGACCGAGGAGGCGGATTCGTCCTTCTAAGCGAATCGCGAATATTGGTGCTCGCAATAACGAGAAATCTTATTGGCATCGAACTCGTTAATCGTCGCCGCACACACGATCGAAGCACATTCTTTCGATTATGCTGTATAAAGATAATTGTAAGATAGCATTTGTTACTCTCTTTAAACCAGTACTGTAAATTAGAAATAATTATCACTGTATATATACGTAAATAAGTTAGACGAATTCTCCAGTTACGTTCGAACGTATCCACCTTATAAACTACGCAACATCTTATCCGTGTATTCAATGTTTTCCCCTCACCGAAATGATGACTCCGTTACTTAAACCGTGCAGCAGCAGAACTTCAATAAAATCAAATGATCTGAGCCTACATTTATTCACCTATCATTTCACGAAACGCGCCGAACGCGCAAGCTTTTCGTTCGAAGACGAGTTTTGGAACGGATAGGCAAACACGTGTAAAATTAATCACCAACAAGAATACGAGAAAATACAGGGATTTTGCATAATAATTTTATGCGTATTATTTAAAAGGGTAATCCCGCGAATATAAGGCGATTGTGTTTATTGTTATTTTAAAGCTACTATCTTTTTACCAGCGATACGTTATCGCTTTGCATTGCGGAACTTTTACAATAACAATTTCAGCAATCGTAAAGATAAAAAATTTTCGCGAGTCTATTATTCATGAAACATAATGTAACTTTGAAAAAAAAAAAAAAAAATCGCAAGAAGAAATATCAACCACCTGTGCGGCCTTATTGTGATTTCAATGGGTGTGTATATGCGTGATCCATTTAATCGATGCATTTCGATCACCACCTAACCAGGGAGAGTAGCACGTTTTTTTAGTAATTGAGTCGTGCCGCACGATCGCGTCGAATAATTAGTCACTGATTCGTAGGTGTGGAAAAAACGGCGTGAAAACAGCGACTCGATATTTTCGAATTTTATCGTTCCAGAACTCGACGGGGTTTTTTTTTCAGGAAGCAGCATTGTGTGTGTGCCGATATTTTCTGTCGCAAATGTGAATATTTGCAGGCGTTTCTCTTCTTTTTTTTTTCTCGGTAACGCTCGGTAACGATCGTTTTATCGACAATGCTAACGCGTGTCGTAATAAATGTAGGTGACGAACTCTCTACAATTAATCAGCAGCCAATAGATAACCGTGGACGATATACATTGTGTTAAACAGTAACGTGTGAAGTATGTGTAAAATTACGCCGTTCGGAGCGGTGTCGTTCGTTTCTCGTCGGCGTTTACACGGTCACGTAGGGCTCGTGTAAACTTGTTGAACGTTTATACGCGAAGAGCACTTAATCGAGAGTGTACCATGTACATTAGTAAATTTATATTTTTGGAAGAAAACGAAAATGAAAGCAGCGTGAACTGAAAAAACGTTGGGAAATCTTCGGTGCATCTGAACGGCACCGCTGTAAAATCGATCTCGCGATGACTAAACTCCAGTTCGAGACAACTTTCATTTAAATCAGCCAGTACCACTTCCTTGTTAGAGAAATTTCATTCAACGTGAAAGAAATCGTTGAAGAATTTTTTTTTCACCGTTAAATTACACGTAGAATCTTTTATGCAAAGAATTTTGCTCTCTCTTTCTTTGTGTTAGATTTGTAAAATATTTTATCATTTTGTTATTTGTATAAAAATATTGCCATTATCTATATGCATATATATATATATATATATATATATATATATATATATATATATATATATATATATATGTATGTATGTATGTATGTATGTATGTACGTATGTATGTACGTATGTAATTTCAAAACTAAAATAGAGAAAAGGGTGTAAACACACAAGAGAGATAAAAAGCGCCCAGAATTTGAAAAACTTCACAGGGATCCGAAGTAGACTGAAATATTTCACATTTTCTTTACAAATGAATTTCGTATTAATTAATTTTTCCAAATTATTGCATATATTTACGTGTTTAGACATTAATTGATCGTCCTTTTCGCGATTAAAAAATTTAATCTAGCAAAATTCTAAATGTATTGTATGCAAATATGCTTCTTCAGTGTACTTGCAAAAATAAGATTATACAAAATTGGAAGAAAAAATTGTACAAACATTTGCGTTTATCGATATTATTACTCTACTCGAAGAAATATTCCAGGATGAATTGAATACGCGACCGCTAAACGGTTGCGTATTACACACGTCTGCACGAAGATCCTCTGCACACAGGCGCTGCACTTGCAACAGGCTGTGCTGTATTATCGCGCGAATAGTAGATTAAAGTACTTCTCATTTATTATGTTACCTTTGTAAATCTCTGCGTTGGCATAGAACTTTTGCGAATTGAACGTTACCGCAATTTTATGCATATAAAATGCGTTTGAGCGAAATTATGCTTTAGTCGTTATGCAACCAACATTACGCGGAAGTGGTTACGCGACTTTCTTATTATCTGTAATGATATTACTAATAACAACTACAGTGTATGAGTATTAACAAATTTATTAATGAGAATAATATATTATTGCGACAGTAATCTATGTAAGTGTTGTGAATAATGAGATAATATTGTTGCTGTGATTAACTTTAAGATTGTAAGTAGTAGGAAATAGAGAACCACTGTTAGGTGTCACTGTCTCGATTCAATAAATGTTATTTCATTTTAATGCCAAATCATCATTCTTTATTCGTAACATCATATTCCACATTAACATTGAGTAAGCTCTTATAACATAGAATCTATTGCAGAATACTAAAAATATATCAGAAAAAACATACATATAAAAAATACACAGTACGTAGTAAAATATTTGTAGTAATGCTGCACAACATTACGTATATTATTTTCACAATTATATAATAATACTTTAATAAAGTTTTGTAAAAAAAAGAAAAATAAATAAAATGCGTTTTGTTGTACATATTAACATGAAAACGTCACGATTATTTAACAAAAATAAAAGTTTTATATTAAAGAAAAAAATCTAAATGTTGTGCATTATTGCTACGTGAGACTTCATGTCCTGTTTAAAGAAAATATCACATTTTAATATTTAAGGTAGTACGAAGAAGGAAACAGGTTTGTATGATACTTACATCTACTTATACAAGGTAAGTTATCAACTAAAACTTGCGACTTAAATCAGTCTTTAATAAAAATAAACACAATTATATAATTAATTTTACTATAAAGCGACAAATTTGAAAAGCTTTGCAAAAATTTCGATGTCAAAATCGTTACGCAAGATAATAATTAATGTTACTTAGATTAAATATAATATTAACGTATATAAAAGTAGTAATGTCGACGCCAATAGTGGCCAGAAGCTCTTGTACGTCTTTGAGAAGAATAATCAGAGTCAGGCAGCAAAGGCGTTCTTTCTGTGTTCAATTTAATCTCACGTAAATAAGCACACATTTGAATAATGAATCGTGCTATTATTAAAACAGCCCAGATAATTACTAAAGTTAGATCTGAAAACAGAATCAAGTCGATAAAGCGTAAAATGGAGTTACTTTTGCGCGAGATAAAGCAATGAAGACATACCTGCACCTTGAAATGGCGGATATACGAACGCTAGTTCAAATCCGGGTATAGTTACTCTCCTGATTATAGTAATAATAATATATTTCAAATTACTTCCGGCGTAGTAATCGACCGCGACGACTATGAAATAAGATCCGAAAATCGCACGTGCCATCAATTCAGCGACATAGGACATCGTCGCCAGAAATGCGATTATCAGAAATATCAGGGTTACGAACATTGGCCAAAATAACCAATTGTTCTCCAACATATAAAACATTTGCGCTACAAGAAACGATAATAAGTTATGTATCAGTGTACATACGGTTGTGTTAATTGCGACGTGTGTCGCTATCGCGCGCGAAAATTTCATCTAGTTAACAGACGCCCAGATACATCATAATCGTCCGTTTTACGCTGGCATGCGGAGTGCAAAGCGCTCGATTCAGAGTAAATAGCGATCGCGCGATCATCTGTCGACAGGATAGAATTGGGCCCGATTCGCCGCTACCGCGCAGTTGCGTATACACGCATCGCGTAATCTAAATAGGTCCCGGCGCAGAATAAATAAACGGGGACACAATTAGGTAAATGCGAATCTTCCAAGCTGGTTACACCGTGACGTGGGAGTCCCGCCGACAGGGTAGACCGGCATCGCACGCGTGTGCGTGCACGCGTATCCCGCGCGCGGCGCATTTTTGCGTTTGTGCCCGGGCGAGGGTAGACGAAGGGTAGTCGCGGCGTTATGGTGAGAAAGGTGGGAGGCAACGTGAATGCGCCATGCCGCTTCTGCATGGGGGATTCGGCGAGCGAGGTTTCCACATGAGCGGCCAGCATTGATAGAAGCTACGGGGAGAAACTGACTGTGCGCCTCTCATCCCTTCGCCAAACTCGAACTAACTTCGGGGTGGCGGCGCACAGCGCTCTATCCCTCCGCTTTTAAGCCTGGCTTTCATTATTTTCCTATAATTCGCAACAGCCCTTCGCGAGCACCGCGGAGTGGAGAGGCCTACCTACGATTCCCTCCTTCGTTTTCCTATCCTTTCGCGTCTGCTGTATTCCGAGTTGCGTTTTGTTCGCTGTGTTAGTACTGCGAGACTTGTAGCTCTGGACGCGACGATTAGGATGTAAATTGATTATTTACGGGGAAAAAAAATACAAAAAATGTCTTTTGAAAAAGGGAACGCTAATATATTTTTTACTCATTATCATTAAAAGCCATGTAGTTTTCTAAAACGCGGCTTTGATCGACACGTAATACGTACCTGGAGCATAAAGATATACGATGCACGCACATAAGAATCCTAATGATACACTCCATAATGGTATAAAAAAAGTCTTGAAAACAGTGGACGAGACCACAAATGTCATACCTATCACGATGCTGACTGAAAAAGACAAGAGTTATTAAAATGACGCGTATCTTCTTGAAAAATAAGTTAAATTATAGATATTATATTAAATGCATATTGTTTCGTTGAATTATAAAAACTGATGCATAATTACTTGTGGTGCTAAGGTGCAAGTATGTACCCAGCATGTATCCCAAAATGCCCTCTAGTATACAGCTCGATATAAAATAATCTATACAAACGTATTTATGCCCTATAATAACTGACAAACAACCAATCATCAGGACCAGCGCGCAAAACACCTCCGCGTATACGTCATCTGAAAAAAAATGGCAAATAATTATCTAGATCTTTCATAAGTCACGTAATAGAACAGTAATTTTGCAAAGTTACAAGACTGCAAGAAAAATATTTTTGCGTTTAAAAAGATAAACAAAAATTATTGCTTGAAAAAGATAAATCGCATCTTATAATGCTATTATAACGCTATTTTGTTAGAGAGCCAAGAGAAAGATAATTTTATCATCGTGAAATGCACGCAAAAGAATGATTTTATTAAAATATCTAAAAATTTAGCTGAATATAAATCTGAAAATAATTTTGTTAGAATGTTAAAATAATTATGAGAGATATTCAAGCACGGTGGCAATGCTGCAAAAGGTTTTTGACATTCTAGCCAATCAGTTCGAGTCTTACATAATTATTTTGAAATTCTAATGAAATTATTTTTAGATCTATATCTAATTAAACTTATAGGTACACTTTCGTTCTTCCCATGCAGAAATACGAGTACGTTGAAGACTCTAATATTATTCGTTCATGCTAAAATAAAATATAGAATACTGTGATCTAGAAAAAGAAAATAAAACATACTTAAAACTTGACAACTCTCCGGATAGAGCAGAGGATTGCAAGCGTACGTAAAGATCGGGATGTAAGCCGATGAGTAATTTCTGTAAGTAGCAACTGCGGCATAAACTGATCCCGTGCCGGTGAACGCACTGTAGATACGTCTCATATTACTCGTATGAGAGCCTGCTGGTATCTAACAAAAAATATTCTTAATCATACGTTGAGTCTTTTTAATCGTGAATTATTAAAATACATTCTATGAACGGTAAATGGAGCATCGGCAATCACTGTTAGCTGATCCCTACAATTTTCTGTAATTATAGTGCGTGTATATCAAGAATAATTGAATCAGCAGGAATAACGGTTTCGCTATCAGTTCTATAATATAGCGGCATTTACCGAGAATGAATTTTTATCCGTCTAATATTACGAGATACCTCGTCGCCGTTCCGTGCAATGTCTTGCGCGGTCAGCATACTCGCGATCGCATTGAAATATGTATCCAGAGTGAAGTCTTGCCTAGGCAGATAAAGACGGTACATCTTGTACTGCAGCGAGCTTTTTTCACAGGGGACCGATGAACCGTTAGGTGCGAGAATCGAGGCTGGCTGCGTGTCTACTATTATCATGCCGTTTTCCGTATGAAGCTTTTGATACGGCGACACTTCGATATCGAATTCCATGTTACAGCCACCGGGTATCGGCGCTGCGGAGAACAACAATCGGCCAATGAACGGCGCTGATGGATTCTCTCGATACTCAACCAATTTTGCCATTACGCCCGCCGTCGAAAACGGTTAGCCATTCAACCCATTTACGCGCGACGGATAATAGAGATGCGCCGCAAATTAATCGAATGCACATCTTGGTATGATTTGTGATTTATTTGTGCTACCGCGATCAACGTAACACGGCTATTTAATTTAATACAGCATATAATTTTTCGGTCTTTATCATGCAAATATTGTCCTCTTGCAATTGTCTTTATACATATAATATGGCCATTAATTTTATATTATATTAATAGGCAGCGTTGTGCCGGCGCCAGATTTAATTTCACAAATAAATGTTATTCGAAAAGGAAAGTGTGAGAAAGACAGACATACATTATTAACATTATTAATATTATTAATGTTATTAATATTATTTGTACTTACCATTTCGACCGTACGTAACAATCACGAGCAATGCATCGAGATTGTGCACGTTGTTGTGCTCCAAGAATACCTGGATCGGGGCTGTTACATCGTGCGTTTTTACATACAAACCAATGTTTGATCCGAATAAACTTCTGTCCGACACTTTATCAAGTAGCGCTTTGTCGTAAGATAACGTGGCATTGTATTGAAATGTATGAATTTGTAAAACAATAAACCAAATATCCGATGGAACCTCGGTCACAGTGATGGTTAAGCGAGTAAATGGGGCTAAACTTATTCGTTGTTTAATTACGTCATTCTCATGATTATTCCATAAAGATACGTTTATTCTGACGCCGTCTGCAATATAATATATCGAACGTCGACATTAATAAAGATAATTACGATAATTATATGATACTTTATCATTGGAAATTAAACATTTCTGCGATGTTTTATATCCCTCGATCTATTTAATTTGCGACACAACGCAAACGAGCGAATTATAAATAATCATATCCTAAGTACAAAACAGCATATTAAAAAAACACGTTTGCAAATACTAAAATATTTGTATCACATTTTATATTAAAATTTTGTTAGTGAAAGCAATTCGATGAATAGCAATTACATGTATACATATCTAAAAAAAATATCAAACTTGCTTTTCAAAAAATACAATATATTATTTTTTATCGATCACGATCGATATAAAACGACTTTGATGCTGACAGCGCTGTAAGCATCATTTCATTCTTGTTGTTTATCAAATATTTAACAAGGACAAATGACGCTTAAAGTGTTATGAGCACCGAAGCGAACGCAGCCAATGTAGGGAAATATTAGAGCTACAATTTGAACGTGATGAATAAATTACTTGGGTGTATTTTATTGTATGTATTCTGTACGTATTCCGTACACGCTTTTTGTTCTTAACGACAGTTGTCGGTGTCGTTGCGCAGATATTTTACATGGCAAAAAAGCTGCGCAACGACAATAGAGTAAAGAACAAAAAGCATATACAGAATACATACCCTGTGTGTGGATATCTAGATTTTTAGATATATTTAGTCACTGTTCGAAATAACAACTGAATACCCGAATATCCGGTCGATATTATTCATATCGCAATCATTGATATATTCTAATATAATGGCTTTATTGCGTATTGTGTCAAAAGATAAAAAGAATAATAATAAAGATTTGCTCATAATATAAAATATTAAACCATTATATATAATAAACATTATGGTTTACATATTTACATATATATGAAAATCTTAATTAAGAAATATAAATAACAAATAACATGTACAAACATCTAAGTGTTCCACGTTTATTTTATACGAATATTCAGATGTCTAATTGCACGAAAAATATATTAGGATATCGAAAAATTGCTTGCATATTTTGGAAAAAATACAACTATTGGAATGTACAGTTGGAAAATTTATGATCAATATAGCATGTGTCGCATGCTCCAAACGGTCCACTCAAATTTTTATGTTAATTTAACACAAGCTGAATATTTCAGAATACAAATATTATGTAAAAATTTAACACACCAAATCTAACACTTTAATATAATTTAAAAAAAAACAGGGAAACATATTTTTCGGTTCAAACATTGATTATATTGCTACAGTTATGAGCTAAAAGGTTGCAACACATTTTCTACGATGGTTTTTGGAATGTAGGCTTGCTCATCGATCGGCGAACGTAATTGGTTGGATCCACAGGAAAGAAGCAATTACGTTCGCTGTTCGATGAGCAAGTCTACATTCCAAAAACCATCGAAGAAAATGTGTTGCAACCTTTTAGCTCATAAGTGTACATTTAATTTATTCATTTATTTTAGAATTGACGTATCAAAATTTCTATGTTTATGTTATTTGCTCATTTACTCATAAATTGTATTATTTTAATAGTAAAGACTGTCGAATACTAATATAATACAAAATATTAAAATAATAACACAATCACATTATATTAAATTAACATTCAGTGGATGTTAAAAACTCAATACAAAAATATTAGTAAGGATCGGTTTGAACATAAATACAAAGTATTTTCTATTGTGTACTATTAATATGTTTCAAGTAGATATCAAGTAATAAAATCTTAACCTGAATATTACTTACACATTTTAAATAATACGAATATGTATCAAAGTATTATTTGCACTTTTCAGCAAATATATAAGTATAGAATTATATTCTAATATTACACATTTATTTCAAATAGTAAACAAATATTCAAATATTAAAAAATATTTATATTAGTATTATAAGCAGAAACAAATGGGGGAAAAAAGGGATTTTGCTAAAATGTCTATAAATTTAGCTATAGATACAGATTCAAAATTATATATTGGACCATAATCAAAATAATTATACAGAAACACTCTCAAGCACAATGTCAATGCTACAAAATGTTTTTACATTCCGGCAAACCGCTCTCGATCGTCCAACATAATTATTTCAATGATTCAACATACTTATTTTTTTTTTGCTGTATCTATGTTTTTAGATACTTCAGCAAAACGGTTCTTTCCATACGTATCACCCGTACATTTTACGCAATGATTAAATATTATTCGTACACACTTGTCACAGTGACTAAGTATCTGGACACCTAAATGTTAACTCTGAGGTTTACACGAAGATGTTTACAACTTCGTGAGATTCGTCCGTTAGAACATTGAGGTTAGGTGCGCTTACCAGACACTGATACGGCAGTTGTATTTTCTAACGCCGTCGTCAGGTTACCGTGGATAAGTGATAAAAGCAATAGAAGGATAACGGAGCGTTTCATGCTGGCGTATATCCCACGGCGCGTAATTACACTCGGCCAAAAGTCTAAAGTGTGCGAGCCGGCGTTTTCGACGCTACGGCGTAGAATCAGTGGTACGACGCAACAGCTGTCATTTGACACTCGGGCGGCTCTACGAGCTCGTGCTCGTTCGTGGCGCTCGTACGTACAACGGCGGTACGCACAATTCGCGCCGTCTCGCTCGCTCCATTCATAAGCGGTACGGGGCTGCCGACATCGCCGTCTCGCTCACGCTCGTTACGTATTTAACGTAGGCTCCCCGTTTCGCGAGGCCGCCGGTTGGCGGCGCGTCAGTTCGCCCAAGATGGCCACGTTGGATCAATGAAACGCGAGTAATCGTAGTGAAAACACAAATTGACAAGTGTGCGGGCGAACATCGCGGCTTGATCGCGGTGTAAATGGACCATGGGCAAGGACCAGGAGCTGCTCGAGGCAGCGAGGAGCGGCAACGTCACCGTGGTCGAGAAGATCCTCGGCCAGCGAGCCAAGAGGAGTGGTCCACTGGCAAGGTGGGTGTCACCGGAGCTAGGCTGTCGACAACTTCTGCCTCGCTCGTCGCCTTTCCTCGTTACCGAGGTCATTTCCTCATTCCCAGTTCCCGGTCTGCCGTGCACCGACCCTCCAATGATTTAATGACCGAGCCGAGTCTCGGCCTCGAGTCCGTCGACACGGACGTCGTCTCGCGCATTCCATTATCGAACCGCCACCGCACGCCGTGCTCATTTCGGCACACTCCGATCCGCGTCTCGCGCCGATAAGGTTGCCGTTGCCGTTGCCGTTGCCGCGAGCAAGGATTCCTCGGCCTACTCGGCTCGCTCGGTTTCGCAATTTTCACCGCGACGGACGGCCGCGGCAACGACGGCTGATGAAGAGAGTCACGCGAACGGGGTTAAACGAACTCCCACGATGAATGAGCGCACCGGCCTTCTCCTCTGCTTTTCTTTTTACTTCTTTTTTGTCATGATGACGCTTCTTACGATAATTCCTTCACGCTCGATCGAACGTACCGGTGTCGTCGTTCGATTAATCCGTGGCTATCGCGATTGACCGCTCGACCAGGATTTCTGCCGTTAGCTCTACCGTTAATTACACGAATCATTTCGCCCGCGTTTCCACCTTTATTTCGTCCGCATATTGCGATTCCTATTTCAATTTTGGGCGTCGATTAAACAACGTTTGGATGTAATGGTATTTAATGTAACTAGTTTAACATTTCTGTCTCTCTTTCTCTCCTTCTAACATAGTGATTTTATTTTATTAAGATCTTTTCGTACGATTGTATACGCAAAAAAAAGTATTCTCGTGATAAGAAAACTAATTACTCAATTGTTTTCTGCTTTTAAGTAACTGCTATCTATACGATATTTCCTTGACAATAGTTTTAAAACACACTTATCTTATCATTTACTTGAAACACATTAAAAAACATATATACTCTACTTATATAAGTATATATTACTTATTTCAAATATTCCACAAGTTTATACATCTACAAGTCCAGAAGTTTATCATCAACATCAGGTACTTCAATTAAATTGCAACAAAAATTCGCTTATTATTCTCACTTTTCTTCGATACAATTTTATAATTTTCTTCGAAAAGAATATACATTCTTTTCTTTTAATATACGATAATGAGTTTCTCTAAAATTTGCGACGAATATATAATATTTAAAGACAATTACCAAGAAAATATTCTTTTAAATATAAGCATTACTTGCTAGAAAAGAAAAAGTAAATTGAATAATTGTTTCTTTTTGGCAATACTTTTCTGGGTATATGACTGAGTCATCTAATAATAATAAATATGATTTTTAGGCTCTGTAAAATATAATAATGCATATAGGAGTCTATAGAGGCTGTTACCCTTGTAATAATAAATTTTAGGTATACACGTAAACAGCCTATGTCAGCTGTTATAAGCAGTATTAAATTCTTTTGAATTATCTTAAATTATTCTATAACTTATCTCAATTATTCCATTAATTAAAGACAACACTAATAATAGTGATTGAATTTTATCTCATTAAGAACATAATTATGTTCTTAATATTATACTCGATGCCATTTCGGTGCATTGGCAGTAGCATTTCAATAACGTTGTTCATTCGAAGTACTCATGGTTTTACCGTGACCGTGAATCATATCACGAACACGTACATTCGCTGACGTTGCATGCAGATATGTTGATACCGAGCAAGGACTTCGTCAATTATCTGGAACTACATGCAACGTTTCCTGTAACGTTTTTCTTTTCCTCCAAGTTGTTAACATGAAACAATTAATATCGTTTAGCATCTATTCTTTGCCACGCTACGCGTCGAAGAGTACACAACGTCATGCAGAAATACCGGCAACAATTTCAAGTCGTAAAAACAAAAATGTGTCGACCTTATTTCAGATATATAACCCTACCTGCAACGACTGCAATACGCTTATCGAGTCACTCTACTTTCTATTTGCGGCGATAGATAATAGAGAGGCCTATTTGGCGAGTGGCTATATATTTACAAGGAGCCATCGATAGCGTGGAGAAGCGTGCGGTAAGATTACTGAGAGGAAATAGAGACCCCGTGATCTACTTTATCTTCGCACACTGGAGATATTTAAATCCTTTGCGATTGAATTAGTTGCTAATTACAAACGATTTCGCGAACGCGTACATTACCGTGGGAATGCCCCATAATTTCGCATTTATTCGCGAGAACGTGCTAACGAATTATCGGATAGACATGTGCGAGCGTGCTCGTCCCGGCGAAAAAGTTCCGCGCGGAAATAACGACCAGTATATATACGCAATGTCGTCATTATGGTCAAAATCGGAGTAAAACAATTGTTCATTCATCTGTCAAGCTGTCGCACGGCTGTCGAGCAGCGCGATACTTGCATCGATTCGCGCGATGCTAAAGCCCTCACTACACTGTTCCATTTTTGTCACGATATCGTCGCGTGTCTAATTACTTTACTAGGTTAACGTAGAGCTTAAATTTCTATTCTGATCGTCGTGAAAAATCCATTTAGAAATAAATCGATTTATTTTTTATTTTATATGCTATAAACTGTTAAAAATGTCACGAAATTAAATGTACTTTTAAGTAAAACAAATGCGTAAAATTTAATGTATCTATAACTGAAAAATATATTGTGTACATGTGTGTGAAATTTAGTGCACTTTTGACAATATTAAATGTTTTTATTAATATATCTATCTGCTTGAAAATTGCTTCCGTTACATTACATTAAATTTAGCTGTGTTTTTTTAACAGTGTAGAGTCGATATTCATTTTAATATTGAATACACTCTGCTTGATCAATAAGAAGTTTTATATCAAGACAAATATCAATACGAGTCTATTCAAGAGATCGTCGTGAAGTCGTGTTAACACAAAGGATCCGTAGTCTCGTACAAGCGTATTCAAACAGACGATTAGTCACCGGACGTGTAGAGCGAGTTGATCGAACGCAAATCCAAATGAATTTATTATCGCGTCGCGTCCTCGCCTCATTCAATTATACCGCGATCGTCGATGGTGTCGTTCCAAGCGAGTGACGCTCGCGTAATTAGTGAAATACCGTCGTCTACTCGGCGGCGCTCTTTATTGACCCAGTGCCACGAACTCCTCGACAAAGACGGACTTTGTCGACGCTACTCGCTCTTTCACATTAATTAAGTCATGCTACGACGACGGCGCAAGAAGCTCACGGTTTGTTTTTCGAGGGATTCGTGCATGCGTACGTGCGTGCGTGTGTGTGCGTGTGTGTGTGCGCACGTGCTACGAGCGCATTCATGCATTTTAAGAATGACTGCACTGCGAAGAGGTAAAAGACATCGAGGGAGGAGAACGAGCGAAAATCTATAAATGAAGATGGGTTTTTAACCAATTTTGACATTTTTTATTGTACAAGTTTTATATTGGTGTCTAAAAATCTAAAAACAAAAATCTATTTTTTATAGATGTAAATTGTTATTTTTTATATACTTTTTAACATTATAAAAAAATTATATTTTGGTTAAAGATATAGCATTCATGATGTACTCCAATATATATAAAAAGTGTATATTATTAAGAAAAGTTAAGATATTTTCAAATTTGTTTATATTTATATTTTTAATATTTTTTACGTTATATAAAGTTCATTACGTTATATGAAATAACTTGAACAAACGAAAATAATTATAAGAACAATAAAACAATTCCGTATGAGAAATTCAACCTTAACAAAAATAAAATTTCCTTATATCTTTATTCCTTATATCTTCCTTATGTCTTTGCGTCTTACAGTTTTTTTTTTCATTATTAAAATTGTAGATTAAAAAACACGTTTGTAGTCAGACTGCAAACTATATATTTTTACTTTCACAAATATTTAATAAATAATTTCACAAGATAACATGGTTAAAGATACAATGGATCAAAGGAATATCATCTTTTCCTATTTTCAGGGATAAAGTGCACCAGAATAAAGTGCAGATAAATATTGTTCTTCATCATATTGACAAAAGTACACTATTCTGGATTATATTTTTCTTGGACCATAATAGATATCAAAACTCGAAATAGAAGAAATAAAACTGTAAATAAAAATTTTCGATTTTAATACTCGCTTGCATTATTATTTTGCATCAAATATTCAGATTGAATTTTGATTTGAGCAAGATACTTGATAACAGAAAGCATGATGTCATCAAATTTTTTGATTACGAAAATTAGTGACATGAAAAATGCGCGATAAGTTTTTCATTATATGCATTACGTGAAAACCAAATATCATATAAGAAGAAGTTAGAGAGATTTGCAATTTTCCTCTACCGTCTACTTCTTTAAGAGCTAGAAGAGGGCGACAATTCGCCGTCGGTGATTCCTAAATGTATCATAACGGACGCGTCGCTTCCCTAACGAATTGTCTCTTGTGCCTGTCGTCGGCACCGCGCAACTTGTCCGTAACTACAAAACCAGCCCGCGGCGACTTCTCCCGCGCGATTTCTTCTTCTCGTTACTCTCCGCGACCTCTTCACCGCCCGACACGCGCTTGCCTTTTTACCCTCCTCGTCGAGATCACAGAAAAGCAATATAAAACGCGACCGCCCTGAGAGAGCGCCCTCCAAGCCCCTCGACCCCTACGTGGAAGCTGAGAATATTTTGCGATGCTAATCGCGAAGTGGACGCACCACTTTTCGTGTACGAGCGCCCGCGAATCTGTGTTTATCCTTTGTTCGTCATTCGCTTTTTTTTTATTCTGTACAGCTATGATAATTTTAATCACAGCTTTTTAAAAAGCTAAGAAAAAAAGTTGACGGCAGAAGAAAATCGAAAAATATAACGTAAATTATGTGATGGAGTATAAATGTATTCACATCTCACACATAGATATGTAGTAAATTCATATTTGTCGGAAGTAATTTCTTGAACCATTTGTAAATGTGTAATAATCAGAATCTGATAAATTGTAATCGCTTATACAGCACAGAAGCTTACATTGCTGTAACATTGCATGTTGCAGTGCAATATTGCAGAGATAGATTTTTTGCAACATTACTTCAGCAATGTTGCAGCAACGTTTTAGAAATCTTGTGAAAAATAATGTCCGCAATTTCACCCGCGAATAGTACACGTCATTACCATCAGATGGACGCGGCAGAGTTTTGCTTTTTGTAATTAAAAAAATCATGCACTTTAAAATGAGAGACAGCAATATGAAAGCTTTCATCCATATATGTTGTTAAATGCCATTACCTAGTTGCAGAGCAAGTTTAAGCTTTTCTTAGCTATATATGTATGTTTATATTCAGATGGCTGCCATAGGTTTTTTGCAAATTTTTCTCATGAAAATATTAATCTGAAAGAAACTATTGCCTTTGAATATCTCTCATGCTGATGACCTCTTACAGTTTTCTATACTTCAAGTATACGCGGGTGAAATAATTCCTTGAATAAAAGGATGAATTTGCAAAATACGAAAGTAAATGAAATGTATCTTGATAAATAATGTTGTTGGTTCTTATGTGTAAAAATTAATTCAGGGACATGATATTTCTAAAAGTTATATATACGTTGTGTTAATATAATTATCTGAAATATTACAATATTATCAAAACACTAAAACATTATATTATTGTAATATTGCTACAATGCAGCAGCAATATTGCAACAATCTTTTTGTGCTATATGGGCAACCAATTTGTTTGCTTTGCAATATTTAGACTAACTAAAATGTGTTTGAAATTAAATAGATATTAGATTTTTTATCGAGCAAAAATCGTGTCAATATTTTTTCAAAATTAAAGTTTATTATTATTACTATCTTTAAGAAATTCTGTGTAATTCTCTTTTTTTTCGCATGGCACCTGTCGTTGAATATTTCCGAAGAAGGACATTCGGCTACGTCAGCACGTATCACGCACTCTCTTCTTTGCCGGAGGAAACTATCGATTGATGCCCTAGCACCCCTCACATGTATACACCCTCACAGCTTTCAATTTCTCTCTCTCGCACGCTCGTTCCCTGTCCCTCCCTTTGCTGTCTCATCCTCTCTTCCTCTCTACTCTTCATCGCTTTCTCTTTTGCTCTTTCTCCCTCTCAGCCTAGTTTTCCTCTACACTTTGCCTCCGGCATAAGGGTGCGTTCGCGCTAGACAATCACGTCCGTGGAGTCGAAAAGAATTCTAGGCTCCGTTTATCCACCCGCGTTTTATATTTCTAATCCTACCTTTAAGATGTTTACAGAAGTTCCATTAACATTACGATAACGCAAGTATTCACCGTCGCATCGTTTATTATGATACATAAATACTATTAAATATTATGATACATAAATACTGTTAAATATTATGTTACATAAAAAACAAGATTTTTGTTCAACAATACTAGGAACCTTCGCATACTAAGTTTTACATGAAATAACTTACTCATATTGAAAATCATACATCACGGAAAAGATGAAAAATAGGACTTTTTAACCTAAAATCTGAAAAATGATGTCGTTCCCTACATTTTTAATGAAAATTAATAGCACCATCGGTTCAGGTCGAAATCCGTAAAATTCACTGTTTTTTACGTTTCCATCAAGAGCAAAAAACGGTCTTTTTTAAACACTGTTCTTTGTGATGTATATTATATTTTTTTAAAATATGGCAATATATAATATCAAACAAGAGATATAAAACAATTTTTTTATTTATGTTAAAACAGTATTATATTTATCTCATATTATAATAAATTTATGTAATTTTATATTTTTAGAAAGTATTGTTTTAATACACTTAATAAAATTACTTATTATCATTATTTGCACATTTTTATCCCGAACAATTAGTTAAAGGCCAGGCAAGCATTTTTTTTTTTAATCGGTAAAGAACAATAGCTCGATTATTAATGCTGCTGGAAGCTGACCCACGATGCCCATTTCGATCGCGCAACTTCTTGATTAAAACCAACAAGAAATTACCATTATACGGTGTCCAACAGACGGTCCTTCCACCAATGATCGTTCTACCCTCTATCTGTATCTGTATCTCTCTTGCCCCTCGTCTCATTCGTAATGTTCAACTACTGCGGGGATACCGGGCGATGTCCTTTTTGCAGACAATCTTCAGGGTTTAATTAAGGAACTTGGAAGAGCGGATGAACTCGATGAATGGGGCGGACGAAAAGTGAAAGGGCGACGTTGGGAGAAGGGAAAGGAAGAAGGGGCAGGAAAAGAGAGTCAAATGTGCTTTACTAACCAGAGGATCGCAGCACGCGAACGGCTCCTTGATCATTCCATAGTGTATGTGCACTTTGCGCGTGCATGTGTGCGGAAACACATGCGCATGACAGCACAACGCGTTTATGTACACGGCTTTAAGAATTGTGCACCACCCTCGTTGTTGTCGGGACGTGGAAAACAAACACCCATCTCGGCTCGACGATCGAAAGAGAAGGCGAAATAGTGAGAGACGCCGATGGGAGAGTAGAGAGCGGAATCGAGCGATCGAGCATACGAAGTCTAAAGCTTACAAATTGCACCGTATAGGCGCAAGAAAATAAAGAAGAATTAAGAGCGGGAAAAGTACAACGCCGTTAGTCGATCATTAAAGATTTATTTCGCGAGAACGCTTGAAAACGACTATACTTCTTCTCAACGCCGATGATGCTCATACTTTTTTTCATGCCATGCGATTTCCAATTTTGTTCAAGTGGTACGTACGTTTCGCCACGCCTGTAATATCAGCTCTTATGCGATACAATTTTTTTTTTTGATCTTTGTGTTACAATGGTACAAGAGTTCCTCAAGGAGGTGAAGGGGAGAGCTCGAGCTAACGCCGATCGTCGCGCGTGCCGCTTACGGAAAGTCAGCGATTTAGAGTGCGTGTATCCGAGGGGTTAATGACGACGTTAGTTAATGACGACGCGCTTTGATGTGCCGCTCGTATACTGGAAAAAAGTCTCCCGCTTACGTAATTGTTTTGTAAACTGAGCGCGATGCTTTGACGGCAACGTCACGTGGGCGTGGGATTAAAATGTGTGTATATACGCTCTTTTAACGAGGGAAAAGTTCCTGCGTTTCCTTCACACGTGCGAGTTTGCAATCGATAATGGATTCCAGCGATTTAGATCGTTTGGAACTAATATGATAGTAATCAGTGATTCAATTATAAGTTGCCTTTTAAATGTAAATATCAATCAAATTGTTTTATCTCTCTCTTTCTCTTTTTCCCCTTTCTTCCCTTTCCCTCTCTTTTTCTTTTTCCGTGCGACGATAATTAATTGTCTTGCGTATCACGGAATATTTTTTGGGCCATAGACATGATATATGTATGTAACAATCCTAAGCATTATTAAATATATTAATAAAAAAAAGGCAATCGTAAATCGTGATATTCATATAGGTTTATCTTCTAGATGGATAAACTGAGGGTGGAATTACGTATACCTATATTTTTGCGCTTCACTCCTCATATCGAAGATATATAAGAGCTGCGCAAATACCGTGCTCGAGTTGTGGCATTTATTAGTCGTCTAATGTCAATATTATGCTGTCTAATAACATTTCTCATTAAGACATTCTTTCATGCGAATATACAGGAATGGTACTACATAAAAACAATCGATCGTACATTGTGCAGGTTGTCAATTATTTTGTTTTTTTCTCTCTCTCTCTCTCTCTCAAGATACGTTGCATCGCAAAATTGTCAAATGCGTGTGTCAATCGTCGAGATTTCACGATACTTTTTAACCGAAAAGACATTTCTTAAACCAACGCTTTCTAACGCCCATAATGTTTTAATCGTTACCAACGAGCGCGACGAGAATATAATGAACAGCGTATTTACTGGGTTAATTAGGTGTTGGCAATAAACTTACTGTTACGTGTCCAGCATTACAACAACACTACGGCGGATGACTATGTCGGTTAGGCAATATCGCACTTACGGCACGTACGATCGTCGGAACTTTATTACCGTGAAATGAAAACATTAATTGCGGCTTTTCATGTTGATCCATTACCGCGCGTAAATGCCCGGTTCATGTCGCCGATAAATTTCTCATTACGAACTTTTGAAAGATTTTGATTTCGATTGCGCGCTTAATTTTTTTCTTTTTCACGGCGACTTAGTCTCGCCGTATCTCGCAAAATAAAAAAAAAATAAAAAAACGGAGAGGAAGAATTCACTTTTATATAAACTTTATTCGGATCTTTTTTTGAATATTCTCGAAATCTAGTCAATTCAAGCGCCTTTGAACGCGGATACTCAACGCTTCGAGGACGGCTGAATAGCCGCCGGCTTTCCTCCCCCTTCATTCCTCCAATCAAATCCACTTGGAGAGAGACGGGATAACGAGAAATTCCTCTATCGGCAAAGCGTTGCAGGAATATCTGGATATCCGATTCAATAAAAGGAAGCAGAAAGGTGGCGGGAGTCATAAGTCGCCGAAGAGGAGCGCTGCTATATAGCGCGCCTCTTCCGCTTTTCCCGAGGGCGCCCGACGTTTACACGGTGTTTGCGGGGGCGCGACATTTATCTCCGCGCGAGCGCAACAAAGGCACGTAATGAGAACATGTGTTGGACGCAGGAAGCTTCATTAGCGAGCCTGTTCCTTTTCACATTGCACATTATGTCATCTAACCGTCTGCGATGTGCGCCCGCGATACACCGAGATACGCCGGCAATTTTTCGGCGCCGCGAATTCATGTTGCCAGTCACCTCTCTTCGAATATCACGAGAATATCGAGAATAAAACTAAAAAATACAATATTGATTCAACATCGAATCATCAATAGGTAGTGAGTTAAAAATAATTGATACGAATTTAATTTCAAACATAAATGTGACAACAGCGGATCTTAGAACTGAATAATAATTATTACGATCTTTCGCTTGTGCGAACTGCGCGCCGCATTTTCGTCGGACTCGAAGCGCAGTTATTGCACGATGCCGGAATAAGTAATATTATTAAATTGACGAGCAACTTAATAGTTTCGATGCTCAGAAACATCTGTAGAATTTTCCCTTCGCGAAAGCTATAAAGATTTTATTGCGAAATAATAATATCTCAGCCAACGTTCGATCCAAATTTTAAACTTATTGTTGACGAATATAATTCTTAGCGAATTATATTTTGCGAATTCTTTTATAAGATTATTTTATTAAAAAAGGGTTCAATATATATTCTATTTTTAACCCTATCGTTCTCTGGCGTTTCTTCGATAATTATAATGATTAATAAATTACGATAAAATCTCGCAAAATGTCAAATTTTGATTTGAATAAAACTGTATACGTATAGGTTATATAATAAATAGATGAATTTAGAAAATATCAATTGGAACATAAAAACCATTTTAAGAGATGAAATCATTCTTTATAAGTGAAGTAGTTTTTAGCCTTTTTCGTCTCAAAAACTATTTAAGATATCAAAAAATATTTAACACAAAAGATTTTAAATAAAATTACTTTTACCCATGTCAATATTTGTAAAAAATAATTATTTTCAAAATTTTTTAAAAATTCTAAAAAAATAACCATTTAAAAAAGTATACTATATCTATACTACACAGCACACATACGCAAAGTTTTATTAAAATCAGAATTTGACTTCGCGAGATTTCCTTGTTAGTTGATTATCGCGACTTAGCAATCGGGATTCATAAAGCAAAATTTTAAAATTAAAAAAAAAGCGATAATTTATATTGCATAAACAATTTTAACTCATTGATTTTCTGTTGTACGATTAAGCAATATTTTTATTTGCAGTTTACGTCGTGGACCAGGTGCTAATGTGCAAGATGCCAGTGGATATTCAGCTCTTCACCATGCAGCCCTGAACGGGCATAGGTACAATCTTAAATACTTTTTAAAAATATTTTAGTACTTTTTTTTAAAGTGTAAAAATGTGATGCTTTCTTTGTCATTAATTTAACAAAAAACAAAAAAAAAAACAAAAAAAAACGTATTTTCTCTAACGTTTCCTGAAACAAACATTTACAGAGACGTGGTCAGATTGCTGCTCCAATATGAGGCTTCCACCAATGTTGTCGACGCTAAAGGTTCCTCGCCGCTTCATTTGGCAGCTTGGGCTGGGGACGCGGAAATTGTACGATTAATTCTCAACCAAGGTCCATCGGTACCGAAAGTGAATCTTGCGGTTAGTAGCACAGTGAATCGATCTTATGAAAATTCTTATGAAAATGGCGTGACCGCGTAAAATTATCATTTTAAGATACACTTTGAGACACTCAAAATGCTTCTTAGTATTTTTTCATTAAAATAATATAAGAAATTATTTTACACCAAAGGTAATATTTATAATTATATAAATTTGTAAAATAAAATTTAGTGAAAATACCTTCGATGAATATTGTAAATCAATATGTAATACCTAAAAAAGTTCTAAATATTGTTTGGTTACAGACAAAGGATAACGAAACTGCATTGCATTGTGCCGCGCAGTACGGGCACACGGAAGTGGTGGCACAGCTGTTGCAATACGGATGCGACCCTAGTATCCGCAACAGCCGCGGAGAATCCGCGCTCGACCTCGCCGCGCAATATGGCAGGTAAATCGCGCATACGACTATATCTTTTTCAGCAACTCAGATACATATTTACCCCGTATACACTTCATGATATTTGCGAATATTAAATTTCGCGATCGATAGTAGAGCTTCGATCGGGGAACGTGTCGTAGGCATCACACGTTATAATGTAATCGTGGCGTTTCTTACAGATTGGAAACTGTGGAATTACTCGTGCGAACGCATCCTGAATTAATCGAATCACTTCGTAATTCTTCCTCGTCTCTGATCTTCCCGCATACACCATTGCATTTAGCTTCGCGCAATGGTCACAGGTAAGAGCTAATTTATTTGCTATATATAAAGAGAATAATTTATACCGCTAGAAAATTTTATTAAAATTAACTATTGCGTTTATTATACATTTAATAATACTGAGATATGATATATTTTGAAAATACAGTTGTATTATTTTTCCCTTTCGATCTCGTACGAAACGATTTATTTGTGCGTTTTATCAAATTGAATTATATCTTGTCCGGGCGAAGCGTATTGTAAAATGCCACCATCGTCACACGTTTGGATAATATATATTTGTTTGTCTAAGGACCGCATATCACTTCTTCCCGCGAAATGGTTACGCTAATTACTGGATAATGCGCGACGTGTATTGTGTTCGAGTACAACAATGGATTCGTTCGAGCTAACCATAACGATGTCGAGCCATTTGCAGCGCTGGCCATTAGAGCCAATCAGAGAGCACCGCGTTGCGTAATCCCGTCGAATACGATATATGCGTCCTCCGACTGGCATGATCCGATCCAACCCTCTACTGGTTACACGTCCCATATTACCGTTCCGTCGATTGCCCTCTCGTCCCTCCTCGAGCCACGCGAATGCATCCGATCGCATCACACCGGCAGCCGCTCTGTCCATCCGTGCGGATTGCTGACCGCCTCCCGATTACGAGAATCGTATTAATCACTGCCGCCGAAACGTATCGACGACCTATATTAATCGCGATGGCAGCAACGGCAAAATACCATTCCTCTGCACAGCTCAAAAAAAGATGTTGATTTTTTGCATTACGTTGTTCATTATCGAGATATTCATTATCGCGTCACTGCATATATGTAATGATATAACGAATAATAAGTCATCGGTATTGAACTGGAGTGGAAGAACCTCCTATGTGGAATAAATAATGTGTCATAATCATAGCCATGTATCTTGTGCAATATTATTCAATTAACTGAACCGCGTGATAGGATGACAAAGAAGGAAGCGTCGATAATCGATTACGTCGGACCCTCTCGTGATCAGAGCTGCTAAAGACTATAACCGCCGCTATATTCTTCGATAAACGCGAAAAATTCTTTGGTACCTTAGGGTTGCGGTGGCAAATTTCATTTCACGTATCACGCGCTGTAACATCTCCGTTACCTGGTCGTTTCGCATTTAACATTTGGTGCCGTGCGATACGTTCTCGTTTAACAGGGCGATGCTAGTCCGTAATCCCGCTGAGCTTTTTGTATAATCGACGCCACGGAGACGAGAGTGGCGGACAGCGAGGGGGATGGACGATCGTAACAGTCCGGTTGGCGGTCGAATCGAATCGTGAATCGCCGCGAAACGGCAGTCACATTGTAATCGGGTATAACGCCGGTTTTTCTATGCAGCCTCGCAGCCGGTAATCGCTTTAACCGGCGCTTGCCGCTTATAATGCGATCGTATCGCGATATACAGTCCGGCGGCTGCATTTTCCGTCGATGCCGGCGCGAGGGTGCAGCAGAATTGGCCGGGAAGGGAGGGAGGGGGAGGCGGGGTGGGGTGGAGTGGGGTGGGCGTGAGAGAGAGAGCGTGCAGAACGTGACATTTTATCGCTCGAATTTTGGTTAAATAACGGCGCGCGAGACGTTTGCGCCTGTACGAGTGCGAACGCGTACGCACGAGCTGTTTGGACGTTTGGGCTAGATCAGCGTTTCTCAAACTGCAGCTATGGAAAACGTCTACGAGAGGAGTGAGGAAAATGTCGATGAATTAATAAAAGTACGCGTCGATCTATTTACTTTTACGGTTGATTGTGGATAACGGATCACGCGAATTTCTATGCCTCTGTACGAATAATGTTCAAGTGGTGTAATAAAAGTGCTTTGTACATATATCTGTTATATTTTACACATATTTCTATTTTCTCTTTTACATTGTACGCAGTGTATTTTTGATTATTTAAACTTCCTTTAGCCACTCTGAATTTGTTGAGTTATATTAGAGATATTAGAGAAGATTCCGATTTGCAAAGTTTGAGAGTCCCTGAGGTGGATGTACGCGCGCACGCGGACACGTATGGGAGGGGTTGCGTACATTGCGACGATCGGACTCACGCACGCGTTTCACGCGCGCACCACGATATTTAGTGGATCTACCAGTGCAGCTATATGGGGCTAGAACAGAAGGGGGTTGGGGAAAGGGACTGATGGCAGAGAGGGATCAGTTTGGAGGGGAAGAGGGTGGACGCGGAGTAATGTCTATTATCGGATTCAATATCGATGCTCTCGGTAAGCCAGTATACAAATACCCCTATGCTACGGTAATAACAACATAGGTGCACGCGAATCCGATCTTCAGCCGCCAATCCTATATGCGACGGACGGCTGCGGTCACCGCAGTCGGTGCTCGGCCCATCCGATAGAAGGAGAGCAAAATCTGTGTTTCGATTAGGCGCCGATGCCAAATGCATCTCTGATAGTCTTAATGGCTTATCGATGGATGGAAGTCGCAGAATCCAGACGCTTCGAGGTTGCTTAAAACCCCGAAGCTCTAGTTTCTGCTTCCCACTCGGGATTTATCACTAAACTCACAATTACAGCGGATAATTTTGTTACTTTATTTCGTAATACTTTTTAAGCTGTAGATTTTACTTTTTTTTTATTTTTTACCTGAAAAATCTAACGAAATACGAAGCTGTTGTATTTAAGCGCAATCTAATCTCTTTTTAAGTAGACACGGCCAGCTTTAAATAATTACAGAAGATTCTTGTAAATTTTACTACATTTGTTATTGAAACGCGAAACGAAATGCAATGAGAAATTTGCTTAATTTTGTTGCAGAGCGGTCGTGGAGGTGCTCCTTGCTGCTGGAGTTGACGTCAATACGAGAACGTCAGCGGGCACCGCGATGCACGAGGCAGCGCTCTGCGGCAAGATGGAAGTGGTGCGGGCGCTTTTAGATCGCGGAGTGGATTTGGGCATTAGGGATTCTCGGCAAAACACGGTGCTTGATCTTCTGGGACAGTTTCCGCCGCACGTCACTCAAGATATCACAGCGGTGATAAAAAGTACGGTCGCATTCGTATGCAATTTATTTTCGTAACACCACGACCGATACACACACACACACACACACACACACACACACACACACACACACACACACACACATATATATATATACACATATGCGTATATGTACATATTTATGTATATGTTTATATATTTATATATATATATATAAACATATATGTATATATATATATATATATATATATAAACATATACATAAATATGTATAAATATGTAATAATTAGTAGACTTCTGACGAGAGAACGTACGTTTCTAGTTTACTGCAGCGTTTAATTAAATCGCTCTTAGCCATATATAAAGATTTACGTGTATTTGCATACACGTTATATTAAGCACATGAGATTAATCCCGAACTCCGTTTCTGCATATATTACGAGTATGTGCAAATAATGAAATGACACGTTTATAATTTTTACCGTTGCAACTTACATTATACAATAACGATGATCCAGACATTCTTGTTTTTAAAAATGTTATATGCTAGAAGTGTTGAAAAAATTTATTTCAAACTTTCGTTATTTCGTTTCCTTCTCATTTGCTGTCCTGCAGCTACACAATGATAATAATAATTTTTATCACGCTGCACTCTTTTGCTAGTTTCATTTTTGGAAAGTATTTGTAATTATTTTTTATGGATAGTGTCATTGTATACAATTACATGCCCTCGTCGATTTCGAAACAGGGCATCGGTCTTCCTCCGGTGTGGAAAGTGACGCCGATAGCGAGAACTTGCCACCAATTCCGGTGCAGGGTGGCGACTCGTTGGGCAGCCCCTATGAAAATGTTCGTCCGGAGGATGATCTCTCCCCCGCGGAAGGGACGTCGCCTACTCAATGGCAGTTCTATCATAAACCTCGGGACGACGATCGTCGTGTTTCTGGCACTTCCGTCATGTCCACTTCCGTCATGTCCTTGTGAGTATTTTTCTTCACATTCATTGCATGTTGTGCGTTGCAATATTTTTTTACAGCGTATATATTAAACCTTTCCCCTATTTCTCGCTACTGATACTACGACGTCGTGATAATGATACATGCTTGTAATGATATAAATAATATATGTGTTCGTGATATTAGCAAGGTATTAATGTAGTAACCAAATCATTTACATCATCAGCGAAAATTGTATCATGAGAAAATTATATACGTATATATGAGTGAATAAGATACCGTAATATATCAATTATTTAAATTATTTCGACGTATAAATATTTATTAGAACACGTTAAGTAGTATCTAGTAACGTATGTGTAATTAACAGACAAATTACATTCATTTATTACACTTAACAAAAATTTCAATACATATGCATCAAACATATATTCATACACATATATTCTCACGTATAATCACTCGAGAGGATTGGGACTTCGCGCGTAAAAAATACAGTGGAAAAAGTATTCCTCTATCATTCAGACCATCTTCACAGAGGTCTCTCGAAAAAAAAATAAATAAATAAAAGCCGCGATTGCATCGGGTAAGCGCGGAGGCCGTAATATTTTGCAAAAAGGCTCCATGTGCGCAGAGCGGCTGCGGCTGTGCTTTAATATAGAAGATGTTGGACAAACAAAAGCGTAGACGTGGACGGAGCGCGGAGTGAATGAGTGAGTACCGGCCAAGCACCGGGATGATGACGGCTGGTGCTGGCGCTGCTGCTACCGCTGCCGTTGGTACCCGTAGGAGGTGGAGAAGGTGGAGGTTCTCGAACCGAAAAGGGAACCTGGATATGGGGCGGCGCCAGGGGGTGAAACGCGAAGGTGGAGGTGGAGGAAGAGGTTGGAGGAGGTGGCACGGCCGCGTGTAGCCCCAGCGCGTTAAGCACCGCTTGGCTTGGTTTAATTTTCCTGATGTAGGCAGGCGAGATGGTGGGTCCGACCGCCTCGTTCGCCCCTAGGTCACCCCGCTGCATCACCCCATTGGTACTCTGTGCCAGTGCTACCGCTCTAGCTGCTAAGCCCGACTGGTTGGCTCGGTGAGTACAGCGGGCGAGAAAGAGAAAGACGAAGACATAGGGCGATAGAGAGACGATGAGAGGAAAGTGGAGAGTAAGGGAGCGAACGAAGGAGAAAGAGAGATATGCAATATATACGTGTGGAAGAGGGAGAAGGGGAGCGAGAGAACGTGAGAGCTCCCGTTGATGTTCCGCACTTCTACCATCAATGTTTGACGTCGGTAGCCCCGGCTTGGCCGCCTCGAAATGAATCCATCACGTTAAACAATGTAAATGTTAGCCCGTCTCAGCATAAAACTAATAACCATTGCTCTCTCCCTCGTGCTACAAGAGCGCGTGGCCTCCGCAACCCTCCGGGACCGCAAGCTCCTCTTTCGCTTCTCTTTTCCTCACGTTTGTCGCGCGTTCCGTCCTCGTCGACGTTGGCCTCATTAAAAAGTCGGCACTTGTAAATGTCTCAATCTTTACTTGAACCGTACCTATTGTCAATGGAAGCAGCTGTCTTTTCTATACGCGCGCGCGCGAACACGATTTACACTTACATCCTTCTATAATACGATCCTTATTTGTTTTGCTTTTGCGAGTGTTTTGATTTAAGCATTCCGTTATTCGTGAATGGTTATTACCATTTAAAATATGAAATAACATTAGCGTAATAAAATTCCGTATTCCATAAACATTTGTTAAATTTAATCGAGTGGCGCATAGCTGAATAGCAGTTACTCCAGCTTGGCCGATGCGAGATTATGTTGCTTGGCTTTGGATGTTGCGGTTGATTGTTGGTAATCGATAACGGTTGACGTACGGGGTGCGCGTTTCAGTGAAGACGAGCAGAATTGGGAACTGATGTACGGAGTACGGAGGGCCCTCCAGCAGACAGAGGACTCCGACCCCAGTTCCGTCTTCGACAGCGTCTTTATGTCCCTATCCGACACTCTCAACTCAATAAATACTCTCGAAAGTTCCGACCAAACTCCTGAAGATATACCACAAAACACTACCAAAAGAACACCATTACCATTCGACACTACACGGTAATACAAACATTTTGCACCGCATAGTTACATTAGAAACAATATATACTTCATAATATCTCTCGAATCAACAAAAGTTTTCAAAGGTAGTTTTGATTAGATTAGCTTACGTGCATGTGTTCGTCTGTAGGATACTTGTCAGAAATTATTCACGCGTACTTGATGTGTCGCTAAAGAATTACCGCATAATATATACTTCAAGCAAATACAATTTTGGAATACGCTGTTAGCGCGCCAAATGCAACGCTGTAGATGCGAGAGATTTTTGTATTTCTTGCTGATTAATCGAGCGGAAGCGTACGTTTCCGACGTTCTCGATCTATCGGGTCGATTTATCATCGACTAATAATAGATAGCCGATTGGTTCCGCTGAAACCCCGAGTTTTGGTTGCACAGGGGTTCCGACAGCGGACTGTACCAAACTCCACCCGTGCCACGCGGCACAATGGAGGGTAGCTTCGTGTCGGAGGACCTGTCCTTGACATTGCCCACGGGATACGGGGGCGGCAGAGAGTCCGACCAATTGAGCGTATCGTCATCCTCGAGCGTCGGCGGACCGAGCCCACGGGACCGTCGTTGTTTGCCCAACGATTCCAGCGCTGCCGGGATTTACTTGCCAATGGCACCCCTGTCCAGCTCGCTACACAGCCCCGCTTCCAACAATAAAGTCTCGGTAAGAGCCCCGGTTTATCTTACGTAAGTTATGAAAAAATATTCGCAGGCACGAATATACGCGTCCGATGAAAGTTAGAGAGAGAGAAAAATGTTTCGTGCGTGTTTTTTTTGTTTTTTTTTTATTTAATATCGCGAAATAAACTTTTCGGAAATATTTGTGGACGAGAAGATAATTCGAACGGTCCGCGCGAATGTGAAGAAATATTTATTTCTTCTTCCGCAGCCGACACCGCCCAAGAAGCCGCCTAGACGAAATCTCTCGGTATCCCCGACGCACCTGCAAACGCAGATGTCTTTGTCAGCGGATAGTTCGGTAGGTCCGAGCAATTACGAGTATTTGTTCTTGGCACGTAGCGGTGCGCGAAGTCACATCGATCTTGAGCAACTGCAGAAACGGCGCGAACAACTGCGACACGTGACGCGAAGCGTGGATCAGTACGTGGAGATGAAGTCACGGCTCGACGAGAAACGCGATCCCAATGTGGAGCCGGTAGCCATAACGTCCATCTACGAGAATCGGCCGGTCAAGATGCTGAATCCGCGAAGAAAATTACGCAGACACGCGTATGAAAACTACGAGCCGGAAAACAGCTCGTGCGCCGACAAATCACCCTGCAGCGACGGCGACGCGGTGCTTCACGAGCAAACATTCATATCGAGCGCGTTTCTTACCCTGAAGTCTTCCCAGGAGAGTCTCCTCGATGAGAGGCGCGAGATGGCGGACGGACAGTCCGCGTCCGAGGGCCGCGAAGCCACCGATAAACGTCTCAAACGCGTGCAAATGTTGCTGCCAACCAGTCCTACGCATTACATTCAGCCGCCTACCCCCGATCATCCGCCGCCGTCCGCTATGCAAGCGGAAAAGTCCATCCACGAGCGCATTCGACCGCTGAGCCAGGTAAGTGCTTTCAGCGGCTATTACTCCACGCAAGGTCAACATATTGACATGCGTGACGCTAAAAAGATAACGGGTGGTTGATGACGGGTCATTAGCAGCGTGCATTGTGGCTATACATACATTTTATTACGAATTACCAAAGCAACGCAATTTCTAGGCGGATTATTTATCGGATTATTAAAAGAAATGTGATCATTGTCTTGTTTTTCATGTGTCTATTGAATAAAAAAAATCGTATCTTTTGTAAAATAAAGCTGCTTCAGAAAAGCATATCGGCAAGTTATAAATTGACAGATGACTCTTAAGCGACTATCGTCGTTTTCGATCCTCGCATTAACTCGGACGAGCGTGCACGCAAGAGTCGCGATTTCCCGCGAGAATTCCGCAGTTCGTTTCAAACGGCAGCGATCTCAAATGGAAGCGTTTCCGCAATTTGTCGCGCGGCACTCGGCGAAGCGTGCAACGGTGGCGTTCAATTTTGCATCCTCGGCTGCTGCTCGGGAGCACGGCAATCAGTAGACGTTTATACGTACGTATATTCATGTCACATATCTAGATATAGTCGCGCTAAAGACGCGTCAGATCGTGGGGACTCCGCCGAGAATGTGAGGGCTTCGAAATACGCCGGGGTGGTTTATGCGAAACTGACGATTCTCTAAAGCCGTAACGTGACGTAAGAACTCGGCAGCGTACGCTTGTTAAGGGTCGCCATTAACGCTCTCACTTGACCTGGTGTCTTGGACAGTAGATAAGCAGTCGTCGTGGCGTCTTACCAGGTTACGTTTAATATACAAGCCGTGTTTGATCTGTGATGCGATTTACAAGGACTCGTCCCTCTGCCTCGTTCGCAGCCGCTACCGCTGCCGCTGCCTTCGGCCTGTCTCGCTCGTTTACTGCCGTTTGCGCGTCGCCCTATGATCGTTCTGCTGTGAGACTGACTACGTTCAATTCCCATCCACTGCGAATGGATATCCATAGCACACGACGCAGCTTCCAGCGCACTTCTGCCTCCCTTCCTCTCTCTCTCTCTCTCTCTCTCTCTCTCTCTCTCTTTGCTCTTTCTACGGTATCTCTCTGCCATCCACCCCAGCTTCTCTCTGCCGTTCCCTATATGCATTCGCAATCCGTGTCTTTCAGTCGGCTATACACGCTTGACGAAATATCACACAGTGAATATATCCAGAAAGGAGTCGGTGAATGCGGCGAAGACGGCGAACTCGTGTGTACAGTCGGTGATATCATGTAACATCGCTTGCTTGGGAGATGATCGATGTCTTCATCATGCAAATCGTCTATTTGATAGACACGGATACCTTCTTCTCGTAGCATGCCTCGTACATCCTTATCCTTCGACGAATTGTAAATCCTTTATTCCTCATATTTATATATATATTTTCTAATTCTGCATTTAAATAAGATACTTAAAATTGAAATAAGACATTTAAAACGCACACATATACAAACAAACAAACCAATACGAATTGGACAATTCAATCAAGGAGATATTTCAAAGAGGCTATTGAGGGTTAACTTGATATCGCTAATATCGCACGATTTATGCGACTAATGTCGTCGGTCGACTCGCAATAGTACTCGAGTAGCGTATTCTCAATTCGTTGAGCAGCTGATATGATTCGATGATGGAGATCGAACGCTATTACGGCAGTCGAAGACAGCGTGCTCGGCACACGGAGGTAGAGGGTCTCCGTGAACCTGTCGGAGGAAGGACGAAGAGATGGGAGAACCCTCTACGGATGGTTGCTTCTCACCCGTCAACTTCCGCGAATCCAGTAGAGCGGCAGAATGCAAGACGCCGACACCCTTTGAATAATGAAGCCCTCGGCTTCTATGCCTGTCTGACTTCGCCTCGCGAACGCTCGTTCTCCGTTGCCATAGGAGAGAGAGAAATTCACGAATTTGTAGCGACGGTTTCCGGCTGTCTCTTCGAGACGCTCTCGGCGTTTTACAGATGATACCGCGAGCGTCTGTCGGGCCTCTGACGTCAAATTTTAATTGCGTTAGAGCCTTTCTGGAACGCGCGATGAAATAGCAGCTTGCCGTCTCGTAGTTTGCACTTAGTAAATCAAAACGCGAGGTCTCTTTGAGTGGCGTAACGCAATTTTCGGTGGTTTAATACGCCTCGCTGTTAAACATAAATGACGTTACGTTGACCGTTGGTTACGACGGCTTGTTATTAATATAACGTTTATATATATATTTAAAAAATACGCACGTATGTAATTAAACGTAAATCTGTGTAAATTATATCAAACTTGTAATTATTTCAGTATTGAGGTCGTTCATCTTTCAGTTATTTACCTTTCCTCTTTCTCTCTTTTTTTTTATAATAAAAACAATTTTTGATGTATAAAGTAATTCCGATGTAAAATGCATCGCAATATTTGCAGCAATAATTCTTTGCGGATCATAAAATTCAAGAGTGCTGGAAAAATCGTATTATATTTGTCATTTATGACTCGCCGTCAGCGGAATCGAAAGAATTAATGTCAAAAGGTATAGATTTTTATTCGAATAAATAAATATGCTTTAGGTTGACCACGCGTATTTATTTTCCCTCCGATTTACATGGCATATTTCTCGCGTGCCTGCGCGCGGACGTTTCGTTTCAATAAATTTTCATCGCGATAGGATTGGCTTCATTTTTCCATCGTGTGATTTGCCGCGGCTCGACGCGACGCGGCTCACGGGGGAATTTTTATATCGACTGTAAATATCCGTGTATAAAATACGAATGTTGACAATTTCGTGATAACGGCGATATGCCCAGAGTAATAGTGGTCGCGAGCAAATTGTAAAACGCAGCTGCCATAAATCCAACAACATGATCAGTATGAGTTTCACGGCAGATATTGAAGGCTTGGAAACGCGATGTGCGTCGAAAATACCATTTTCCGCGGTACTTACTGCGATACCGTACTTTAGGTGAGAAATCTCGTTTCCTCTTCAAATGGCGCTGATTTGTCAATAGGTATACAAGCGAAGGTCCCGCGACATGGAAACGGAAACGGACGAAGATCTGCTGCAATTTCCCACCGGTGGATCACTCAATGCGTCGAGCGGTTCGTTGTCCAGCGTATCGCTGTCCGACAAGAGCATGTCCACGGACAATGTTGAGGAGTACTTCGGCGACGTGCCGTTTGCAGGTAAACAGCAACGCACGCTTGGCTGCACCGCATGACGCTTCTTTCTGCCCACGTGTACATGCATAACCGTTGTTTTACGTTTCTGTCTTTTTACCATTTGTATGAAACACCGCTATCGCGACGATTGAAATGAATTTCTCGGGGGACGTGCACTCTAAAGCAAGTCTCTCTTCGAATTTTCCCGTTTAAGTGTGAAACGTGTCGTTGACTCGTGTATTGGTGGAAACGGGCAGGAAGCTAAAGCGAGTTGTACATATGTTGTACAGTGTTCATCTAAAGATCGTGGTGTTGTTGATGCAATAACTTTACGTATGTATTCAATTACTTCCATCGTTATCATTTTTCATTGTTGTCGGCATTAACATTTATTTGTGGCGTTTGTGTAACAGCACAATTTATTTTTACCACGACCCGGAAGGTTTGACAAATGGACGTAATAACGGCATGAGGACGAAGAAATCATTTTTATCTTTTTTTTTTACCTTATTTTACTTTCATTTTATAATCGTGGTTTGGTATACGGACATAAAAGAGATTGAAAAATATTGCAACGCAGCTCTTATTCTTACGTAATAAAATGTACGTTAGAAGCAGCTGGTGTCTACGCAACGTTATCTAGAAGATACATCCTTAAAGCAATTGTGTGTAATCATTGTTTGCAATTGAAATTTATTCTAATAATAGCTCGGCATATGTAATCGATTACCAAAGTTCTTGCATCTTCGGAGAAGTTGAGATAAGAAGGCTTCGTAAGAGACGTACTTTGCATATTATGGGTAAACTATGAAGCATTAGCGTTATTCATGTTCACGTGTGCACTTGCGATATTCAATCTACACGAATGATATTTATATTTCCATTATCCAATTTAAGGAGTATTTTATCGTACACTCCGCCCTTTTGTAATGCCATACCAAAACGAACCTTCCGAGTCTGCTCCCGAAAGAACAGATAAATCACGCGGGGCGGCTTTCTCCTCCCCACGAAAGAGAACGCTCTGTACAGCGCGCGACGTAGATCTTCCTCGGCTTGATCGAGCCGGACGTACTTTAGCGTCAGGAACACCGAAAAAGAAGTCTGAATTTTCGTCGGTCGTGTTTCGGCAGATCGGAAGTAGTTCGTGATCCATTTCATTGAAATTCGCTCTATTTTCCTTTGATTTTGGGCGGCGTTTATATGGAATACGGTCGGCGCATCTGTTCCCCGAAACGCGAGTCCGGTTTTCCTACGGTAATAAAATCTGTCGGTTCTGGATTTCAATCTTTGCCGACGCAAAGCGAAAGACGTGCCGCGCAAGCACAATCGCTGTGCAAAAAGCTAACTATCCGAGTTCGTTATTCGGGCTAACTCGGTGCTCCCTGTTATCGATGGTTATTCCTGGTTAATCTAATGGATTAGACAAAGTCCTTCGTAGCGAACGATAGAGAAAAACTCGAAAACAGAGTGTTCGTCGTGTAGAAATGTTAGAAATTTTAGGGATTTTGCGCATGTTACGATTAGAGAAACATAAATAGTTCCTTAGATTGTATACTTGTTATAATTACCATTGCGATGTAATGTCGATAGTCGCTTTATTACATATCTTCACTTTTATCTTCGCCTCAATATATCACAACAATGTATGCGGGACGAATCAGATTTCGATTGCGTTACATGTCACTTGATATAAGTAGTAAATAGCTAGTCTTTAGAGAATCGTCGTTACAAATCTCTCTTTGGAAGTATTTAATAATTCCAATAATTACGTGCATAAAAGAAGAACATATATTATGTACAAATCTTGTACGTTTATCTCGCATTATTAGCATCTAACGAAGTTAAATTATTTTATATGACATTTTATTTTGTATATAATGCGTCTAATAGTTGATATATTTCCCGACATTTGATATTTATATGATGGATGGAAATATATAACATTTGCATGTCGAATGTGCAATTTGGTGCAGCAAGGTAACTGCAAGAGAAAGGCTATAAGTGCTTGAGAGAGGAACTGAAATTAAGGATTTAAAAGACTGGAAACTATATCGCAGAGAAGGGAGTTTTGTTATGTTTTCAAATTGAAATTATATAAATAGATATATTTAAAAAAAGAGATATTCTATAGATATTTATATATAATGAATTGTTTATATGTATTGTAGGTTTGGATTACCATGTATTTTTATTGAGTCATATATATTAGACATATGTATTTGATTTTGATATTCCTTTTTTAATACTAAGAGAATATGATATTTAAACATATTCAAAATGTATTAATCTCTACAACATTATTAGAACTGTAATATATCTTCTTCCTAACTAAATGGCATACCTTACTATAATAACAATATTAAATATTAATATATTATAATATTGCACAATTTTTATCTTTATTATATATAAATTAACTGATATGCATGCAGCATACATATAGTGTGACCACATATTTATTCATTCCAAGCGTAATAATTGCAGAACAAGTATGAATTAATAAAATTAAATTGTGATCAATTCTGTGATTTTTTTCTGATTTGAATATACTTAGACTATTTATGAAACTGTAACGTAAGAGACAATATCACATCTGATACATTGAATTTGGTCTAATAATATACCTTATTTTGCGACCGATTTAATATTTTATTTTGCGTCAAATGCTTCGTCTAAATATTATAATGGCTCAACCCCTCTGTGTATACGTATATAAAATTATATAAATATGCGCGATATATTTACATTTTAAATTTAAGCAATTATAATGTCCTTCATGTGCTAATAAACGTTATGCTGCTATTGTATGCGATGTCTTGAGTCATTTTGTCGCTTATGTCTCTCCTTTAAGCTTTCGCAAAACTTTTTTATCCTTCATAATGCCATTGTAGTTTGCAGAAATTTATTTCCTTTTTTTTTAATATAATATAATCTTTTTTTCTAGTAATAATATACCAGGCATATTTTAATACTTCTTTCTTTTCTAAAGCTCCGTACCAAATAGCATAAATCGTAAACAAAATAAAATTTTCTAGTCATTTTTAAATCGGTTTGTCAAAATTATTTCAGTGTTTTATTTCAACGAATTTTTCCCACCGTTGTCTTGTATATATTCCAAGAAATTACGCGATTGTAAAAAAAAACACGTCACATTTTGATGGTAAATCCCAGCACAATCTATGACAGTATATTTAAAATATAACCTTTCGATATTTACGTGTGTATTTTCAATTAATCCAGAATGCAATGATATTTTTGAATTAATCCCAAAGTGTGTAAATATGAAATAAAACAATTTAACTAAATACGTTTGGCAAACGGTAAAACGCATTTAGTTTTTGGCAAAATATTATTTATGATACTGCGTAAGAAATTGCGCTGCGTTTACACTTTATATATGCATGTTTTGCGATTTATTTAACTTCTGTGGCTGCATATTCTCAATATTATATGTGATTTTTAGTGATCAACTGCGTGATAGTCATACATATATATTTTGTGTTCAGCGTGAGTATAGAGCGTGCGATTAAAACTCTTATGCAAAAAAGAAAAGCTATTACAGCGTGTATTGTGACGAAAGATAAAAGTGGAGCAAGGTGAGTCTCCATGACACATTATTTTATCAGACTTACTTTGTTGGTCTTTCCTTGTCACCTGTGTGTACAAAATGACTAATTATGCAACTTACGTACTTTAAGTTATAAAACTTTTTTATAACTATCTCTTTTCTTCGCACGCACGAAACAATCTTTTTATTTGTATAATATACATCTTTGAAATGTGCATCTTTTGCAAACAAAAATCTGCACAAGCGACGTGACACGATTACGCAACGCATTTCTCTCATGTTTCGTGCGAATGTGCGAGAGATAAATACACGGTAATATTTATTGATAAGATCTCGGATGTCATATGCGCTGTTTATCGATATCATAAGCGTTATCCATGCGTCTTTTCTCAAGATAAAGTCAAAATCCTTCCGCTATCAAGCGAATCAGTTGCCCTAAGTTACACGTCGCGAGATTACTTATTACATTTATTTATTAATATTTTTAGTTTTATATCATATTTATATTAACATAGCAGTTTATTGTTACGACAAAATGCATACCAAAAAATTAATTAAAAGTAGTGTATCACCTTTGATAAATTTCTACGATTGAAAGTTTTATATTTTCATTACTAATTACAACGTGTTTTAATACGAATCGCGTTATACTTGATAACTGGTAAGTGGACGATTAATATGATGCTTGCAGTAAGACGAACGACATTATGACATCCGGTAGGGTATGTGTTACAAACGAATACGTGTTAGCCGTGAGTTCCCAACAGCATTAACTCGTAATAAGATACGGCAATTGCACATAGACATATGTACGCGATTGTTTCGCATGACAATTCTAATTCTAATCGATGAGTGTCGTGAGAAATTAATAGCATTAATCATTTTAATCATTAATTTTTTGCTTTTTATGATCTATCGCCTATCATGATTTACAAGTTGTATTAACGAGACGCCCAATATTTGTTTTAAATCCATAAGATGCTCAGTCTTAATCACCGTTATTTCATAATTTTCTATCTATTATAAATACATTCAGTGTGTTAATATACCTGAATTATTTCAATAAAAATTTTAATTATACTTGGATTTTATCTCGATGAAAGAAAAGATGAAGCAAGTGGACTTCCCACTTCGTAGAAGTGAATATTAATACATGGTTATTGCACTTTTACGGTACAAAAATCGTAGCTCATGGCTCTAACCGTTTGGTCGAAAGAGGCAGAACCGGAATGCACTTTCAGGCAGCTAGTTAACCCCGCTCATTGTGCTCCGTTTATGACCGTAACGGAAAGTACGTGGCCGCCTTTGTCGTCGTCAGGAAGAACAGTAAACTCTATGCACGAAATTATAGGACCCTCCCCTCCCCCATTTTCGCCATTATGGATTTAGCGCTGCGAAAATAAGCTACCATTGTTCTAGGATGACCGACCTCTCGTTCGCGACCCTGTTTGCCATGGCGATAACACGCGATGCATTCGATAAGGTTCAATGTCTGTCCCGCTTCTCGTCACGTCGCCGTCGTGAAGAAACGCACGATTATTAGGGTCAAATCTTTTTGTCCGCGATGAAAAATTACATTGGCATAGTGAGCAACGCGTATGTAACAAATTACGTTCCACTGGAACGTTACGAAAGGTCATTCCTCATTAGTTATGTTCGTTCGTCATTCGTAATTCCATAAATTATGAGCGCTGCGCACTTTGCCATTAGCGACGCTTTCCATTCGGCAATGAATGTCTTGATCACTGAACCGATGATTGATTTGCATTGACTGCACAAAATTGTGCGTCTATACTTAACGATTAATTTAAATTGTGTGTTTCAAAGCGACGGACACAATTTGGCAATTAGGCAATTAACTTTAAAACGAAGTTTCGAATATATAATAATACTATTTTATAAATAATATAAAAATAAATCTTTTTTTAAAAACATTTCATTCTTTAAAGAGACACCTTTGTCTATGAAAAGAATATACCGATGAATAAATTGAAAATAGATTCGGAGAATCGAATAAAATTGAAAAGTAAAAAATAATTGCGCGCAATTAATTTTTTATACATATTTTTTGCGTATTATTACAGTGAAAAAAAATTTGATAAAAAATATATGGATTTTTAAAGAACCGTCGGAGTACCTTTTTTTTTTGTAAAAATACATTAGCTCTATATCATCATAATCTCTGAAGTTAAGAGCCACTTTTAGAAGTCGAGCCAATAAAATCGAAGGTCTGTTCTGCGGCTATCGTTAACGTGTCAACCACATCGCGCGTTTAGCAGTAACGGCGTGACTCGCATATACAGGAAAATGAAATATGCCCGGTTTACTTCTCGGCGGTCGCTTGACCACTGCGCGACGGCTATGTATACGTGAGAGCCACATTATGACATCACGCAGGAATGTGTGGACCGTGGGATGTGACTCATGCGATATCAAGTCGCTTCGTTCTTTTGGCGGTAACGCTTCGGTTCGAAACGATCATTCGTCGCGTCAAGAACTCGCGATTAACCCGGCGCTCATAGATACTCGTCGTTGCAGTGATAAGCGATTCGTGCCGTAGTCAACGAACTGAGCGTTGGGACACCGGAAAGTTTATCTCGCGGCCTTAATCAGTGATTAGGCAATCGGTAATTAGCTCTCTCGTTGTGTGAAATTTCCCGTCATTCGCGTAAGATTTCACCTGAGTTGTGATCTCGAAAGGTGTACTTCTAGCTGTACATACGCATGTGTGTGTGTGCGCGCGCGCGCGCGCGCGCGCGTGTGTGTGTGTGCATATGCATTTTATCTTGTTGCATAAAGAATAAATTTAGGACTCGATAATTATCCGGCCTGTCTCTCTCATTCCGAGACATGTGATTGGTGTTGTTGACAAGATGAGTACTCGTCTGAAACATAATTGCAGTGAGAAGAGAACGAGTTTCGCGTACGAGCTCTCGCGCGCTCGCAATGTGCAGCGTTTTAATGTGTGTTATACCGTTTCACCGAGTTCAGTCAGGCTGCATTAGTCATGACCTCCAAGAAGTCTCCTAGAAAAGCGGACTAATTAACTTGTCGACTGCTCGGCACCAGTTTGTCGCCTACGTGAGATAACATACTTCATTATAACTCGTTTCGATATCAAAATGCGTGTACTTCTATAAGAATTAACTCAAACATTAAATACAAAACGCATTGATTGCCTATTACAATTTTAGACAACGTAAGACTTAACATATGAATACATCGACGTAACAGTGAATACGAATAAATTACATGCGCGTGAAAACGTGAAATTATACCCAACAGTCTTGTTTCGTGTATAGATCAATATCTATTGTCTGGTCATTAACATGACAATGATCAAGTCTGGTCAAGATGTGACAAGAGACTAGACTCCTCCATCTGCGAGCGTGCTCGACGTGTTGGCATTCATTGCGCTGTCTATGTTATCTTGATACTTCTTGTCAGGTTCGTGTCAAGGTTTTCGCGGTCCTGAAATAACGCATTTAACGAATGTAACACGTTCGCTGAATATCGTCAATAGAGAATAAACTCAAGCGGAATCACAAGTTGACATTTTCGATTCGCAAATACATTATTCTGCAGATTTTACCTGAGATATTCAGCTGACGAACGAGTCATTCGCGAAAGTGCAAACGGATGTGGACTGTCGCCTTTGTTGGCGCCGGCGTGTCAGTTATGCATACGAAGAGACTTTATAATCGCAACGTGACCTCAGCAAGAAATAGTCGCTTTTACTCAAACTGAGAGCGCCGTGAGTTACTTAGGCAATCATAAATTTTTTTTTTCCAAAAATAACGAAGGCACAGTCGCGATTAACTGCACAATCGAGTTCGTTTCGAACGTGTCACGTCCGCACAGTAAACGTACTTCAGCAAGGCAGATCGTGGTCGACGGTCGACGGAAATCCCGACGAGAGGAACCCTTTTCGACGCTTCAAACCGTGACAGTCATGCAGTTTTACGTAAGCTGCTCAAAGAGATCTATTTTTATTTGCGAATTTATGGCGAAATTCTCTAGCGTATCTCTCTTCGAACGTACTTCAATAAAAGTGCCGATTAGAAAAAAAATGAATAACCACGTTTCTCTCTCGGTATTGCAAAATTACAACTCATCTTCACCAGAAACAACAACGATATTGACAAATTAATGATTTTGTAAAAAAAATTCCGCACGGTTCGGAAACACCTCGATAAACGTCGGAATAACCAGACTATAAGAAAAAAATATAGTTCGGTTATTCTGGCATCTCTCGAGATTTTATACTGCTGGTGTACCATCGGCGTCTACACGAAAACGAATACCCCAAGCAATTTCGCTTGTTGCGTGTTAGCATCAATAATAAAGGCAAGAGGTGTATGCGAGCGAGTGCGCTGGTAGCAAGCTGAAAGGCAAGATCGGAGAGGTCCTCGCCCCACCACTGGCGAGTGCAGCAAGCGCCGGAATTTCGGCCCGGGGTCCCGGAGAATGATAGTCTCATCTCTGAGGTCATCCTTCCACGCTACCAACACACCGGGCCCCTACGCCAATACGGCCGTCGCACGGTCCCGCTCTCGGTCCTCATTCTCTTTCTTCTTTCTTTCCGGCTTCCTCCGGCACTGTCCCTCTCGCGCGTATTATTCTCGATCGGGAGTGCGGGTGGCGAGAGAGGACCGAGGTCCGCCGTCTCGCCTCCTTCCCCGCCGTCTTTTACGTCGCCACCACCACCATCGCTGTGCCGTCACGACCACCTCCTCCTCGTGGACCTAACACGTTCGAATTAGTCGTCTCGTTAACCAGACTCGCGGCGCAACGAAGAGCCCGGCGCGTACAACGCACCGCTTGACCGATTAAGCGACACCAAGTCACGAGCGTCCGAAAATCGTGCAGTTCCGCGCGCGCGTTTGGTCTTCAACGTCTTTCCGATAACGCGCATCAGAGGTTTACGACCTCATATAAAATCAGTTGTAACCAAGTGGAAACTCAATGCCTCTCGATGTCATCGATACTGTAATGGATCGTCATGCGCCGACTATGCTGGTCAACGACCACGAAACGTCCTTGAGTAGGTCGGCCGTGTCGATCGCAGTCGACCTCTGGTGAATTAAGTCGTATATACCTGCGCCGACGTTTCCGATCCCGAGCGTTAGTTCGAAGTAGGTCCTACGTTTGTCGCAAATATCGATTAGAGAGGAAATTTCTAATTCGCGCTCCGAAATGGAAAATATTGTCGACGACTCTTCGAGCAATTAGCTTCGAGCTTGTTCGTTACCGTGGATTTCCGGCTGACGAAGTTTCGGTTGGAATCCTGAGAAGACTCGTCTGGAATTCGTCGCCGATGAAGTGACACGCTGCTCACGTGCTCGCGCGAGGTGGTGGGGACCTATCGTGATTGCTCACGATCGAGCGGTGCGATCGTTTCTTCAGTGTCGTGCCGATCGATCAGACAGGTGGATCGAGTGGATCGAGTGGATCGTGCGCGCGGGGCGTGTCGATATCGTCAGAAAACTGTTGTCGGTCGGCAGTCGGCAGTTCGTACGTCCGTTGATCAAAGTGAGAGCGTTTCGAGGGGCGTACGTGTCCCCCGAGTGAGAAAGTGACTTGCACTGAGGTCCAGTTGGTGCGAAGGAGAAAGAAGGATACGGACGACATTGAGAGACGAGGAACAGAGAGAGCGCGCCGAAGAGTTGGAGTATCGATAGTAGGGGGATAGTAGACTTCACGTCCGTGGGTATGTGTCTTCTTCCTATGTGTTTGCGTTTGTGTGTGAGTGTGTGTGTGTGTGTGTGTGTGTGTGTGTGTGTGTATATGTGTCTGTTGTCATGCCACGTGCACTCCGCAGAAACATTATATGTTCAAAGTTCCTGGCGTGCCTCGCAAAAAGCACGATACTTGTTGCTCGTTACGCTGCTTGATGTTATAATAGTTTGTCCTCGGCGATTGTGTGCGTCACAAAAGGCCGGCCCGAAAAGAGGAGTTTAAAGGGAGTTTACAGAAGTAACAAAGCTGTTTTTTTTTTAGCTTACACCTGTCCAAGATATGGCTTTTGTTGCGCGATAAATAGATACGACAGATTTAGTGTAGTGAATTGTAGGTATACAAATACGTATAACAGCTACGATATAAATATATTTGTATTTAAACGTCAATGTTATCTCATCGATACTCTTATTTCAATTTAACAATTTTTCAATCATGTGTGCATGATTCGATTTCACTACGATAAATTCTATTAAGAAATCTAAGCGCACTCATTTGTGTCCTGCATATGGAAAGCGCGGGTAAAAAAAGAGAAAGCTAGACTTAAAAGAAATCTGTCTGCAATGAAACAGATTCTTTTATTTCATTCTTATTTACGCTCATTATTACACCGGTTTTTATGAACTCGAAAACTTGCATAAATTACGATTTTTCCTTACTGCCAGTAGGTGGAATATTAATATATCTGAAGAGTACATAAGAAGAGTACATAAAAAATAACAGTACACTACGATTTTAATTAAAGTAAAAGTACATTATAATAAAAACGTATATTGATATGAATTAACTGGCGAAATTAAATAAATTTAACTGTTCACAAAGCGGTTTTGCAACTTGCGTATTAACACAAATTATGCATATCGACTATTATAAGCTAAAAAAGGACTTGATTTGTTTCCATAATTAATGATTTGACTTCAACAATCAATACTATATAACAAGGGACTTTCTCGCCGAGTGTTATTCGCCCCGTTTATTTTAGACTCGCGATTCTGTTATTCTTGGGCGGCATTCTATCTTTAGTACTGGCACACGACTTGCCATAAGTGTTACGTTATAATCCTACAACTTACGAGTTTAGCTACACCTGATATTGAGAACAAAACCCATTGTGTCATAGCAGAAATTTTAGGCATCCTATTTTTCACTAACTGACTCATTACATAGTCACTGATAAAAATTTCAGTTCGCGATATTTCGGTGAAACAATACCGTTCTGCCCGTTTTCACATTTGAGAGAAAATATTTGGCTAGTTGCATATGTAGCAGAGTTATTGTTTCAAAATTCTGCTTTCATTGCTTAATGAGTGCAATGCAAAATAATACTGTGTAAAGGATGCAAAATTAAAAGTTGGATACACCGTAATAATGAATAAAGTGAGTGTTGCGTCTACCTAAAACCACAACAATAATAACGAATAACTGATCACTGCACCACTGACTTAAATATTTGAGAGTGTAAGTTCGCTCCGAGTCCTAAAATACACAGAAATACTGTAGAAATAGAAAACGTTTTAGCACTTTTATTTTCAACGTAAACGTATAATAGAAATTTGCATCAAAATCTAAATATATTAAGCAGTTTAATTGTGTGTTTGGATTGCGTCTGTTCTCGCAAAATTTCCATCATGAATAATTGAACACAGCGATATGAGAGCGGAAACCGTCGAAGGTTTTCAGTCGAACTCGCATCAATCACGGACATCATTCTCATTCGATTCTCGTTTCGCTTTAGCATTAACACTTCCTATGACGCAGAGGTCTTTCACGAAATAAATTTTGCTCGTTACGTTCGTCTCAATGTCAATTGCAATCGGACGCGACAACACGTTGACAGGAAAGTTCGAATACGTAATTAACAATTTCCGCGTAATCGACAGTTAACACTTAGAAAGCTGATACAGTAATCGCTCGCGATGCGGCACGCCTCTTGTTTGATATAGATAACGATTATCTCCAAAAGATAATCCGTGCAGCGGGCCAGACAAAGAATATCAGGATTCAAGATTTCACAGTCATCTCATAAATAATAATTATAAGATATGTTTTGCACATTAATTTTACATTATTTATATATAAAAAAAAGAATACTTCTCTAATTGCGAGTTAGATTAAATTTTTTGTTTACTCATTTATAACAAAATATTCAGACAAATGCAACGTTATTGGTTAAAGCACAAGAGAATATCGCGAGATCAATTCTGAAATAGTAATTTTTCGTTACAAGTTCATACGCGAAACTTACGTTACGCTTCGACAATATGCAAGGTCAGTAATTATCTGCTGCAACCGTTGCTATCGCTTGCGTAAATCGTTGGTTTCATTGCAAGCCGCGATTTCGCGGGAGTTGTAATTTATCCAAGAATTCGTCGCACCTACGGCCAATTGGATTTAATTGATTGTACATGCATTTAATTCAGCTAAATGGTAATATTCTGTGGTGCATGTGTGTGGCAATAGCGCGTATTAACGCGTTAATCATTTCTCAGCATCTATGTAGCCTCATAATCGGGAGAATAATAGTAATATTAGGAAGTCTTTGTTACTTAATAAGATAAATGAGCTGATGGGAGATAATAATACCACCGAGAATTAGATGAGGGCCGAAGTAATTTATGGATGATCGCGCAGCGCCTATGATCCGCGGAATTTCGTCCGTGGTCAAACAACATAGAAAAACTTTCCTATCCAAAGTTTATTTCAATATGAACGAGTTTCTCTCTACACGGAAATATTAAAAAAAACACACCACCACAGATATTATTTACACAGAGATATAGAACAAAATGTATATTAAGTTTACATAATTTCCTATCTAAAGTTCACATTTCAATATGAACTAGTTTCCGCCTGCATACAGGTATTAAAAGGATACGCAGACACTCACACACACATACACACACACGCACACTTTATTTACAGAAATATAGAATAAAATGTATATTAAGGTTAGATTATTTAGTGAACAGAAAATAATGTTTATTAAATAAAGCTGAAGTACCGCGAGGAATTAAAATCGATTCTTGATAAATTGCTGTAACGTTGAAAGTAATTTGTGTTGTTTCACGGTTCTTTGCGGATGCTGTCCATGACCTGTTGGCATCTATCTACAGGGAGAACTTCGGTTTTTATAATCCTCTTTATCCGACGATATAAGACTGAACGGGTTTATTGCGGATTTTAATAATCTTTCCGATCGATCTAATACTGCCCGGATAGGAACACGGATTTATAAAATGTAATGACGTATCGTTTATGAGTCTCTTAACGGTCGTACACATTTTTAATATCCCCCTGAAATCTTGTCTTTCTTTCTGAAGACCCAGAAGACTCGTGCGGCACACGCACTTATTTTCGCAAGAATTACTTTAACATTTATAGCCCATAAGAATTGTTCGCGGATTTTTCCTTCGTTCTAATGGGCCATATGAAAAGTTCCGTGGCGAAAAAAGTGAATCAAGACAAGCGGAAGTCAAGCATTTCTCTGTTACAAGGGCGAGATTAATGACCGCAATTAAGAATCATACGCATATTAAAATATTATTAAGATAACAAAAATTGTATAATCAGCTATTTAATTCTGTTATTTATATGACATTGTTAAACTTGTTTGTTGTTAAAAAATTGTAAAATTGTATAATGATACTTAGATCGTTACATTTGCTTTTGTGTAATGTAACATTAAATACACGGAAAAAAATCAATATTAAATCAACAATTCATTGTTCCATATATAAGCAAAAATATAAATCTTGGAAGAATTTATAATCTTAAAAAAGAAAATTTTTTTCTTCGTGTAAGCAAATTATGTTTATTTAAGATTATAAATTCTTCCAAGAAGATTTTATATCCTTGCTCATATATGAAACAATGAATTGTTGATTTGATACTAAATTTTTTTCTGTGTAGTTTAAGGATTTAATTTTAGAAAATTTAGAAAATTTTTAAGAATAAGATTTCTAAGTTTAATTAATTTGTCAAAATCGTAAATTTTCTTTTATATTTTTATATAAGACGTAGATATCTGCAAAAAATTAGATATCGCAGACTCAAAGATGTTCAACCGTCACACCTTTTCCGCGAAGCCAAATGGGCAAATCAGTTCTGTAGATAGTGGTTAAAAGAGACAAGCAAACGGAGGACGGAAAAGGCGAGAATTTATGTAGTAATTTGTGTATATGACTTGAATAACTACCTACATAATATAACGTGGCTGAGGCTGGAGAGCGACGGCGGTAAGCAGACGACGCTCTCCGCGATGGTGCTTTAATTAAAATTACGTACGTTTGCCTCTCGTAACTCGCACACGTTACTCTCTCGCCTTCTTCTCGCTTCTATTTTATATTTTTATGAGCTTTTCATTAAGGGCGCGCGTTTATATGCGAGTGCCTGAGCAAGTGACGCTCGTGTACGAACGTGTCGTGCGCAACGTCCTCCTCTCGGAGGAGCAAAGGATGTCTTTGAAAGAGCATCTGTGACGGCGAATTAAATTGGTCCTTTTTTCTTTCCTCTTCCGTTCTGTTGGTGAATCCTCATTTGCGGAATTCGTATGAAGGAATTTCTATCGCGCGTTTGCGGGTCGTCGATTGTCGCGAATAACGAATCGTCCTTGTAGGGAACGCCACAACGCGAACCTCTATAACAAGCACCTCTTTTACGCGGGATGCGTAGGACCGTGATAAATGAGCGAAGGACCGTAGAAGGGAATGAGAAAACAGGGAAATTGGGAAATTATTCGCACCTGTGTGATGCGAAGGAATGTGCAGGTCCCGTGCTTGAGGGGAAATTATGAGAAGAGATTGTACGTTGAATATCTTTTCACTGTGCAGAGAGAAAGTACGTGTGGCACCCGTATAAGGACGCAAATATTTTTCCTGCCACTCAGAGAAGTCTTTCTGCAACGTGAATTTATCAGAAACCGTATTCGAATAAAGATCAATCTTTAATTTTTTTTTGTGCTTAAACTTTTTAATGGCTATCACACATTTGCTTATGAAAAAATCTTTATCTCGTGAATTCGTGAGAGGCAACGCGATTGCTCTCATTAATTCACATCACAAATTCGAAATCGCTAAAGTGTCTTGTTGACATGATTGTTTAACGATCGTGATGTCACGAGACAGTCTTGATTGCCCTCCGGTGGCTAATTCTCTCGAGACAATGACACATCTACAATGAATATTCAACATACCTGCAAATTCACTGGTCTGTGCTGCATATGCATTATGAAGACTTGCTGAGACAACAGTAATTGACGTGCTCGCGAGACTTGTAAGCTGTCGAAATCGTAAAAAGACCAATGTTTAAAATATGCTAGATCGATTCATGATTTTTGTAAAAAAAGAACCGTAGCGATAGAATGTGATGGACGATAGACTGTATTTGCATCTGTGCAAAAATTTTATTATTTTAAATCTCTTAACGCTATTTTTTTGAAGTATTTTAATGACAAGTTCTTTAACAAATGAGAAAATGGCACAACTTCAAATGTTCCTATAAATTACGAAAACTAAACGAATCGCAGAGAATAAGCGGTTTTAAATTTATTCTGATTTTTTTTCCCCTCCCCGAGTACAAGTGTGCGACTTGAAATTCATATTTAAAGACACTATAACAAATTCGTATGTTCGAACGAACGTTATCAGAGCGTGGGAAAGAAGAGCAATTGCGAGGTAGTAATCTGTCGGCGTGCCGATAGGTTTGTTAAAGGGCTCCGTCACGGCTGAACGGCCGCGTACTTTGCGCCGCTTGCGGAACGTCTACGGTCAGACCGCATGCGGGATGGGTACCGGCGGTGACGGCGGGGGTGGCGATCGTCTCGAGGACGGCGAGGTCGCCTTTCGGCTTACCGGCGATCGGGATCGCGACAGGGACGAGAAGTCCCTCAGCATAATGAGTCCCTTCGACGAGCAGGAGGAATGGGCGAAGATCTCGGAGATCATGGCGTCATTCGGAACTGGTCTTGTACGAGAGTCGGTGTTCGTCAGTGAGCTCGAGAAAGAATTCCAAACGAGGCTAGGTAATCTTATCGCCGTGCACGCTCTGCTTTCGATTTCGCCAGCGATGGCATTGATCTTGAGCGATCTTAAGTTCATATAACGTGTAGTGATATTCGCATATTTATTTGAAATCATTTCATTCTATTTCTTATTTGATTAAAATACACAAAAATAGAGAAGGAACGGTTTTGCTTAAGTATATCTAAAAATTTAACTAGACACAAAATAATCGGAAAATAATTTTGTTCGATCGTTAAAATAATTATGTAGTGCTCAAGCATGGTAATAAATGTTGCAAAAAATTTTCAGATCTTAATAAAAAATTGCTTTCTGATCTATATCCATAAGCTAAATTATTTTTAAAGATAATTCAATGCAAAATCGTTCTTCACACGTACTCTTCTTTTAACACTACACATATTTTAGTATTTAAAATTGATTCATCCGATTTTTGTCACGATAAAATTAGAAAAGTATGTACATTTCTTCATTTCGTATATCTCAGGTTTAAGTTCAGACAGTAGCAGCCCTGTCGTTTCCACAACTGTGGGCCAATGGCTGTCCAGCTTAGGCTTGTCGGATTACGAGTCTCTTTTTATTAACTACGGCTTCGACGATCTCGAGTTTATAGTGAGTATGGACATGCACTTGACGCGTTACGCGATTGAAATTGGAAGACATATACGGAAAATCGTTTAATTGCTGCAATTGCAGAACGGGGTATTGGACGAGTCGGATTTGTGCGACATGGAGATCAGCAGCGATCAAGAACGGGCTGTGATCATGGACGCGGTCGGTTTGCTGAACAAACGAGTGGAAAAGCGTAGCGGCGGTCACGGACAATCGGTGGAGGAGTGGCTGAAGAGCATTCACATGGAAAATTATGCGGAGACATTCAGGAAGCACCTGTACACCGACATGGATCGGGTCAAACGGATCTGGGAGGTCGAGCTGGCGGCAGTCCTCGAGATCCAGAAGCCGGCGCATCGCAAACGCATCCTTGCGTCCGTCATCCTTGCGTCCGTGAGTGGCCCGAACAATGCACGCGCGCAAACTCGAAATGGCACGGGAGCGAACTTGGAAGATCTGAATAAGGACCTTAACACACTGGTAAGTGATAGATTAATTTGCTTCTAATAGTAGCGTGATGCAAAATTATAATAGTTCCTTGTGCAGTGAATGAATTTTAAAACCTTGTTTAAAATATTCTAAACATGCTTCTTTTTGAGATCACTACGCACCTCCTATGTAAATAATCATAGAGATTACCACAGATAAAAATGATAAAAAATTAAGTATACTTATTAAAAAAAATTGAGAAATTACGATTAGAAGTAAACATTTAACGCAAAAAATGAATTTTTCCGGTATCGATAAATTAAGCATAAAAATTGAACATCGTTTTGCGAAGCAATACATCAATAGAATTGATGAACGAGGATAATACGGGCGTATCTGACAAGAGTGTGCACTTCGTCGGTGAGGGTAGGATGAAACATCGAGGGCGGGCAGTGATGTAGCAAGCTCGATCGTTCCCGACGCGCTTTCGCTCGATCGCGTCATAATGTAAATATCGTAGCTAATTGGAGGCTCGGTATTGTGATGCATCCGTGTACATGTGTTCTCCCCGAGATGATCGAGTATCTCTCAATACTTTTTGTTCGTGTGCCTTGATCGTGTGAGGCGTTGATAAGTACATCTCGCTGCCCATCCGCATCACTCCCCCGCTCGTGTCCTTTTAATTAGCTCATTAAATCCCATAAACGTGTCCGGCGACCGGATTCGTTCAGCTTGCGTTCATTCTCGCGCTCGATAATCCCGACAAATTGGTCTCTTCTGCCTTTTCAGCCGGTCTCTTTCTCCCGTGATTTTTCGCAGCTATCGAACTCGACGAACCATAGTTTGACTCCGGCACTCTCGCTGGTAACGCCCGCGGATTTTCGTAGTCCATACGCTCTCCAACATTCGAATTTCATGTGATCTCTCTCTCTCTCTTTTTCTCTATCACTCTCGCGTTTTATTTCATCCCCTTTCGTTCGAGTCTTCTGCAATTTGTCGCAATAGTGATACCCGGAATTATATGCAGAGGCCAGATGGAGCGAACGATTCGGGTTGTAATCCGAATTCGAGTGTCGCGCCTGCCCGACTCGAATCCAATTTGTTTGCAATAGCTGAAATATCGCGACTATCGGCGCCACATGATGCGGCGTTTTGGCAAAAGCCGGTAAAAGGTTTCTTTCTGGTGTAACGATTTACAACACAATGCGTTTACGAAGGTAATTACACGTTGCACAAAGTAAACTCGGGACGAATTCGACTTGGTAATATGCCGTATAAAAGTTTGGATGGCGCAATATGTTTTTTCTTTTTTTTTATACATTGCACATAGTCTAGCGTTTCGTTAAAGCCGGTCGGTCTAGCAGATTCTTGTCATGATAAAGCTATAAAAAAATATCTGCCAGAGAAATTGCGACCTCGGGGCAGACATGGCAGTCTCTATTTCGGAATTGCACGGAAATTGGTATTTATCTGTAAGAGGGAATGTGAAAACTCTGCTTTGGTATGCAATTTTTTGCGATGATTGCACGAGAGACGATAAATTCGAACAATTTTGAATATTTTCAGCAATAAAACAAAAAACTTTTCAAAATATATATACATATACATATATACATATATGTAAATGTGTGTGTATTTATTTATTTTTAAATAACTATAAAATATTGCGTCGCATTTGAAGCACAAAAGATGGCGTATTCCGCGAACAAACAATATAAACTGTATTAGTCCCCGACAAATTCGGGATCGCCGGTCGGATGATCCTGTTTGAGGGACGGCTCTCAAATCTGGTTGCGCGACGTTATTTCCGCAGAAGACGAACATACAGCAGCTGAAGGATGAGATACGGGAGAAATTGCCGGAAGCAACGACGGAGGGTAACGGAGGCACGTCGATAACCAGTAGCACGAATTCGGCGGCCACGGGCACATTAAGGCATCGCAAAAACAGGCCGGCGCCTCAGCCACCCCAGCGACCCAGTTCGCATAATGGAGCGATTTCGGCGCCGGAACAGCTCGAGATCAGGGCTCCGTCCGAGCTGCTCTTCGGAGTGCCCTCCACCCTCAAGACGCAATGGAGACACCAACCGAAGACCCTGGTTACCGGCTGCGTTACGTACATCGCTAACGTAAGTGCCTACCGTTTTTACGTTGTTTTCCTATTACATACACTTTCGAAAAAAAGAAAACACTTTGTTATTTATTTTCTAAACGTAACGACGAGTAGCAATCACTTTCGATACCAGATCGATCGATCGTAAACTATTTGAATGGCAAATTTTTTTTCAGCAACTCTGTTGCATACGAGAAACAACGTCATATCAAACTTTTTGTCTTTCGCTACGATACAGCGCGACGTATGAAACTATGGATTGTGCATGAAAAATGTTTTATTCAAAAGATATTGTTAAACTATCATTAGTTTTTTTAAGTAAATAAGATGTTGCACAAGTT